>NC_056727.1:310934446-311091946 GCF_019279795.1 Protopterus annectens
TTGATGAATATGGATACATCCCCACCCTATGTGCTATGATCCAGGTTCTGATGCTGGAAGGTATGGAATGAGTAGTATTCTGGTAGTGCTGGTGTGCTCTCTGGAGCCTTGAACTAGGTTTCTGTTACTGCACAGATATCAATATTCTCCATACTGAGAAGTGCCTCAAGTGTGTGTATTTGGAGCTGAGACTTCTGGCAATGAGGAGCATTTAGCTCACTTTGTTGTTATTTGTGTTGTTTACTGGGTTTGGTTTGTCCTGAGTGACCGGTGTTCCACACCTGAAGTGAACGCCTCAATGGTCTGATCCAACCATAAGCTAATTAGCCTAGATATCCACATTCTGCCCTCACCCTCCCATTAAGGAATCCATGGTAAAGAATTTCTCCAAAGCCATCTTCATGCTGGACAATACAGTTATGACTACTGAATCCTACACAACTGCACTTTATAAGCACTTACATGGGTGCATGGATTGTACTATCCCAAACAGAACCAAGATGCTATCCTCCAAAAAAAGGAAGCCAATCTGGTGGTCCCCTGCCATAAACAAATTGTACAACAGAAGGAAGAAACTGTTGCAAAAGAGAGTAAAATCCCATGAGTGGAGGAGCTCCCTGGTCAGCCTCAGTAAGAAGCTGTGATCCCTGATAAAATCCTCCAAAGCTAGTTACCAAAACAAAATCACCACTGATTCTAAAGACAACCACAAAGCATTCTATAGCTATGTAAAGAATCTCAATGGCAATACTCAGATCTGCTCTGATTTACAGCACAATGGCACTAAATATACAGACCCAACTGATATTGCCAACATCCTGGCAGATAGGTTCAGTGCTAATTTTACCCCCCCTCTCACCCATTAAAGAGCACATCTCTATACCGGAAGAATGCAAAGTTCCTGTAATCACGGCTGCACAGGTAAAAACCACACTCTCCAAAGCCAAGAACACAGCATCCATGGGACCAGACAACATCACAGGCTGCGTTCTACATGAACTACAGAATGAACTGGCACCCCACCTAAATACCATGTTCAATCATAGCCTCACCTCAGGCTTTGTGCCTACTGAATGGCGCACAGCGACGGTTATCCCACTCCACAAGGGGGGAGCCACCACGGACCCCGGGAACTACCGCCCCATTAGCCTGATGAGCCGGGTCTGCAAGGCCATGGAACGTATCATCATGGAACTTATAAACAAAGACATTGGTAATCTCCAAACTCTGGACCCCACCCAGTTTGGGTTTGTAAAAGGCAGATCATGTCTCCTAAACCTGATAGACTTCTTTGAAGCAGTCACCAAAGCCGTAGACAAGGGTAAGGTGGTTCACACAGCCTATATAGATCTTGCCAAGGCTTTCGACACCATCCCCCACTCTGGAATTATAGATAAACTCACTAAACTAGGTATAAATCTCTATGTCACAAGATGGGTTGCCAACTGGCTCACTGACAGAACCCACACTGTGAAAGTAGCAGACTCCAAATCCGACTTCAGACCAGTGACAAGTGGAGTACCACAGGGTTCAGTCCTGGGTCCTCTCCTGTTTGGTATCTACTTCTCTGAAGTACAGGCTAACACCGAAGGTCTTTGGCTAACAAAGTTTGCATATGACTGCAAACTAGGAGCCATAATCAAAACTCCTAACAATGTGGACATCATACAAAAGGGCCTCACTGAGACAGATGCCTGGTGTCAAAGCCATGGCCTCAAGCTCAATGCCAATAAGTGCATTGTCACCCCCTTTGGTAAAAACTCTGTACCCATGAACTACAACATAGGTGGTAGTATACTTAACACCGAAAGTGTGATAAGAGACCTTGGGACACAGGTGGACAGTAGTCTCTCCTTTGATAATCACAATGCCACAGTAGTCAGGAAATCCTTCTACGTGGCACACCTCATCACAAAAGGTTTCTCATCCAGAAAAAAAGAGGTCATTGTTCCCCTCTACTCATCGCTCATTAGACCCATTATAGAGTACAACGCCCCTTTTGGTATGTACCTCACAAGACATCTACAACAACTGGAAAGGTCACAGAAATACCTCACAAGGAGGATTACTGGCCTCAAACAGATGCCCTACACAGACGTCTCAAAAAACTCCAGCTTTACTCCATCACATGTCGCCTACTCAGAGGTGATCTCTGCCTAACATACAAAGCTATGTCAAACCCAGAGCTGTTGGACATGCTCCACTTAAAGAAATCCCAATACCTCCGAGCTACACGCTTTAGGAACCTAAACCTTGTCACCACAATAAACAGAACATGCCGGAGGGATAGATTCCTGTCCCAGAGACTTCCCATACTCTGGAATAAACTACCTATCTATATCAAACAAAGCTCCTCATTAGCACTCTTCAAGAAAAATCTTGATGATTGGATGGGAAATAGGAAATTCACCCCGGGGATCACTTCTGTGACTCTGCTTGACAATGGCACAGAAAAATAATTTTCTTGGGTGGCAAAAGCCAGGGTACCTTTTTGGCTGGGCTTGTATAGGCCCCAGGGCCGATAGCCTAGTACCTACCTATGAACCTTTGAGCCTTGCCTAAAAAAAGTAATATGGGGACAGCAAGAGCCTTGGCCAGTATTCAGAAGCATAGGGGTGACAAGTACAAACCATCTTTAGCGAAGCAACGAGGCATGTCTATCATGTCATCCCAGGCAGACAGAGACTGGATACCCTTTGAATGACACCAGAAGCTCAGCCAAGTGTTGAAGTTTATCTTCTTTCTGTTATATTGCAGTATCATGTAGGTAAAGGTAAGATGCTACTCAAGGTCAGGGTCATACCAGCCTGGACTACATGATCATATAGCTACTATATATCTCTTGTCATGTTGTCCTGGGAGGTAAGTCTCAGATCATTCACACTGACATGTACAAAGACCGCGTCATATATGTACCTGTTCTGGAGTAATCTAAATGCTTGTGTTATGTAGCAGATCATAGCACCTGACAGACAACTGACAGTAACCTTCCCCTTGTCCAGCCTAGTGAGTGGAACATCTGTGTGCCTGACTATGGAGTCACCTATTACTAGTGTGTTGGGTATGTTGTTTTGCCTTAGGGCCTGTTGTGAGGCACACTGCTTTGGTGTATTATATGTTTTCTGGTGTATGTGCTTGGAGGTGCATGTTGCTTGCTTATCTGCTTAGGAGGACACTCTCTCTTTTTCAGATTAATATTTGTATTCTCCGAGTATGGTAATGTGTATTTATGTGTGTGTTTTGCTGGTGCTTATATTGTAGGTCTATATGAGACTGTTGGTGTTGTGCTTGTATGACCCTACTCCTCTTGACTGTATTGTCCAGTATTGGGTTGGCAGAGCTTAGCCACTGGTTTGACCCTGTGTGTAGAAGCATGTGGTGCATCAACCCATATATGATATGGTTATGGCCTATGCATACAATACACTCACAATACACCTAGTGTGATAAGCCTGCTGAGGTTAGCAAATGTGAAAAAACCTTTGGGCAAACTGTCAGCGAGTAATGTCTGTATTGCACCCTGTAACTCCATATTGCTTGCTGAAGTGTAAAGAAGTACTTAGTTCGGATTAAGAACCCCGCACTTGCCAACTGTGTATGTGTGTGTCTGTCTCTCCCAGGGGAGACAGCAACCTTTTTGGAGACTACTCACACCCCTTAAAAGTGATATACTCATCTTTGTCAAGTCTGATGATGTCACCATCCTACAAATATACCTGTGGGAAGGTGAAATCCCAGTAATGAGTATAGCGTGTCATGTAAATGTGTACTGCTGTAATATCATAATGTAGTTAGGTAGGGGTTTGAATCCTGCACTTGCAAACTGTGTGTGTGTGTGTGTGTGTGTGTGTCTCCCTTAGGAGGGGCCAACCTTTTTGGAGACTACTCACACCCCTTAAAAGTGACATACTCATCTGTGTCAAGTCTGATGATGTCACCATCCTACAAATACACCTGTGGGAAGGTGAAATCCTAGTAATGTGTATAGCGTGTCATGTAAATGTGTACTGCTATAGTATCATAATGCAGTTAGGTAGGGGTTTGAATCCTGCACTTGCCAAGTGTGTGTGTGTGTGTGTCTCTCCCTGGTGAGGGAGCAACCTTTTTGGAGACTACTCACACCCCTTAAAAGTGACAAACTCATCTTTGTCAAGTCTGATGATGTCACCATCCTACAAATACACCTGTGGGAAGGTGAAATCCCAGTAATATGTATAGTGCGTTATGTAAATGCATACTGCTGTAGTATCATAATGTAGTTAGGTAGGAGTTTGAATCCTGCACTTGCTAACTGTGTGTGTGCTCCAGGTGTGCGACACCATTTTTCGATGTAGAGTGGATTTTGATTTTTCTAGTGTATGACATATCACAATGACAACTGTATGTGCATAAGACATGTAAGGTAGCTGTGGGGCAAAGCCATATACATACATGTGACCTCAACTTTTTCATAGGTGGGTACTCTGCTTTCTCCATGAAAACATCTATTAGCTTTGCCAGAGCGACAGACCTTAGGTCACTTCTGTATACTTGTGACAAGCTTAGCCACTGCAGTGATCCCTGGGCTACGTCTTCTGTTTCACATCCACTCATCACGGTTTCTACTGAAGAGTGTGAGTGAGGGTTTATGCTTGAGTTATATTTGAATCCTGTTCCAAAGCAAGCAAAGTCTGGCAAAGATGACTAATTATTGTAGGTGTGCAACAACCTCTATGGATCTGCATGCAAACCCTTTATTGCTTATGTGCTCCACAGAGGGATTTCCAAAACCCTTTGGTAATGTGATTATCAAAGGAGAGATGACTAAACACATGGCTCTATGTATACATTAGTACCTGTTCCACATTTTGGGGGCTACTACCGATGTGGTACTCTGGGGATACTTTGTTTTTTAAAAGTGGATAACTATGCTTTCTTTGGCTTACAGCTTTACAGCATGCTTTTGACACCAGGTATATGTCTCTATGATACCCTTTTGGAGGATGTGTGTGTCATCTGGAGAATAAAGTATAGCCCACAGTATGCATTTTCATCAAACATGGGCAGACATATCCCTACTGTGTTTGCTTGTACCTAAGAAAGCTATATGCCAAACAGGAGTGGTCCCAGGACTGAGTGCAGGTGAATACCACTTGTTACTGGCATAGAATTGTACATGGAGGCTGCAGATGTTACTGTGTGTCCTACATCTGTGCGTCAGTTGTCAATCCATCATCTAACAATCGTTTATGGTCAGTCTGTTGAGGTTATGTATAATACCAGAATGTGGGATGGGTATGAATTGCTGGTGAGCTATAGCTTGGCTGTGTGGACCTCCCCTCCCTCACCTATAGCCTTGTTAACTGGCTTGAAGTCTAGTAGGTGTAGGAGCCATGATCTGGCCTTTAGAGAACCTAAGTGGGTATGGTGCAGTGTTTGCAGGTTCATAATGTCTCTGTTAATTAGTTCCATAATGCTGTGCTCCATGGCCTTCCAGATAACATTTGTCTGGCCTATAGGGTGAGAATTTCCAGGATCTGTTGTAGCTCTACCCTTAATCAATTTATGTTAACATTTGCATTGGGTGTGATGAGGGTGGACAGGATTAGGAATAAGTATATTAGAGAGTCAGCCCAGGTTTGAAGGTTGGTAAACCAAGCCAGATAGGCAGGATTACGTTGGTTTGTACATGTGCTGAGGAGGGATGCAAAGTATATTGTGAAATAGATGCTAAGGATAAAGCCGCCAGGTAACAGGAAAGAGGAATGCCTAAGATGAGGTTTATGGATGTGGTGAGAGAGGACATGCAGGTGGATGGTGTGACAGAGCAAGATGTAGAGGGCAGGAAGAAATGGAAACGGATGATCTACTGTGGCAACCCCTAAAGGGAGCATCTGAAAGGAGAAGAAGAATAAGATGTTGTAGCTCAACCCTTGTGGACTGTGAAAACCATTACCATGCGTCATTCCACAAGTATGTAACCTGTATAGAGGCTGCATCTGAACAGAGTGTTTAGGTGAGCAGTGACTTCATATGTCAGCTTGTGTATGACACAGCCAGGGACACTGTCCAGTACCATTGCCACTGTGGTTTGGACTTTGGTAAAGAGATGTTTTAACTAGAGTGTCTGTGAATCATCAGGTTTTACATTCTTCAGGTCTGGAAATGTGGTCCTTGTGTAACGACAGGGTGGTGAAATCCACATTCAAACTGTCTGACAAGATATTGGTAATGTCATTCAGATAAGTGTACTTTGTGACCATTTACATTAACTCTGACCCGATCTGAGACTTCCCCTCTAGATTATAAACAGCATTAAAAAAAGCTTTAGTGTTGTCTTTGGAATCCTTGCCAATTTGTATTTTGAAGCTTGCCTTGTATGATTAATGAGGACTTGTATTTTTCCCAATGATACTGAGCAGAGAGGTTAACCTTTCTTGGTATGTAACTCTTTTTTGGTACAACTTCACACCTTCTATTATATATTCAGTTTATGGCAGGGGTCCATGAGACTAATGCACTTTTACTGTATAAGTGAGTATTTCTTGTGTTTGTGATAGCACGGTCCATGCAACCCTGTAGGTGAACAGTGTGCATTACTAAGTGATTATGCAGATGGGACAGTGTTAACCTTAGTAATGCAAACCAATGACAGATAGCAACAACAGCATCACCCACAGCACAGTGTCAACCCATGTCATACACACACACATGCATACTCAAGTTCCAAAATGTGTGTAGTACAATGCATACTGGCCACCAACAGAAACTATGGAGTGTTAACACTGGCCAATACAGGGCATGTCACCCTGCCCATGTGTCCAATATGCATGTACATGCAGACAGTGCACCTCCACCATGTTCACAAATGGACACCTGCAAACCTGTGTTGCACATACCCCACACTTACTGTCCACTGTATAACGCATGCTGACACAACTACACACATCAGCCAAGTGGCACACGGGCAAACAAAACACAACTGGAATAAACACGGTGAAAACAATACAACATTGCTAATTACAGCTTTAATGCATCATGCCTGCTCAGCTACACCTTCAAGGATATCATTACACTTTACTGCTGACAACATGCTACACATCCAGCCATTGCTAAATTTTATTAAAGTCACCCTGTGCATCAGCACCATGTTATCCTGTTCCTGCATCAATGTTACAGATGACAGGAGGTGGCACAGGTTTCATCATATGCACAGGGTGTATTGTTGGTTTGCAGAGGCCTACACTGAGCCATACAATCGGCATGTGTGTGTGAATGTGTGTGTGAGGGCCATGAGTACTGTTATGGGCCAATGTTGATGTCATGTGTGCGAGTATGTGTTTGCCCTAGGTTTCTGGTTTATGTGTGTGTGTCTGCATGCACACAGTTCCACCATGTGGCTGCCATATATGGGGATTTGTATGACAGCTAGAGACTGTACCTGGCAGGCTTTACAGATCACAGTCTCTGGCCATGGATATGGAACCTGTGCCTGGCAGGGGTGCTACAGACTGTATCAGGTACTAATCCAGATTGGGTACCATCCTCAGAGGTTGACAAATGTCCAATGGATCCAGGCCCCTGCTGGGACTGGCCAGAGCCACGTGCACGTGGTCTGCTAGGACGGTCTATGGACAGCCCCCCCAACATTGCTGGGGTTGGTACTGGCACTACTGGAGTGGCTGTGACTTGCTGGATATCTACAGTGACCTCCAGCTGGTGATGTTGCTGGCATATGTCCACGTCGACGTCTCAACTGTCTCGCACTGTCCTGACACATGAACATGACATTGTGGAGGACATCCAATGTCTCATCTCAACGTCTATCAATGACCTCAGTGTAGTTACATATGGCACCTGCTAGGTCACAGATACTGTCATTTACAGAGGTGTAATGAGCCCTCTGTGCCCTTAGCCCCTGTCTGGTGTACTGCTCCATTTGTGTCTGTGCCTCCATGACAGCCTGGAACATGCGTGTGGTAGAAAGAGTTGTGGCACGTCTGCCATGGGCATGATGACCAGCAGCGCTCTGACGAGAACTCCTGAGCATCTGTTTATGTAGTACTATTCCAGACATCTGGCTATAGCTGCTATGTCCTGACACATGTGCCATAGATACCACACTGTCCTGGCCAGTGCCAACCGTACACTGTCCCTCAGCTAAGAGCAATGGCGATGATGGATGTACAGGCAGTATGACTGTGCGCATGGATGGGGTGGAGACTTGTGTACTGTCAACTGGTGGCCCAGCAACAGACCCTGACAAACCTGCCTGTGCCTCAACACACCTATTGTCAAGATTGCTGTCTGTGTCAGTGACATCAGGTTCCCTGCTGTACTGAACCAGCCGCACCTCGCCACCTGTGAGAGGAAAACAGGAAACACACTTTAAGACCTGAAAATGACTTCAGACCACATGCACACATGCAGACATGCACACACACAAAACTACACTCCTCCCAAAAGCAGACACACACAACACCAGCAATCACAGAACATACACAATAGCAGGTGATGGTGGAGTACAGTATCACAAGCAAAACAGTCATATCACACCTGTCAGCATGCAGGACATGTTTTGCTCAACAGCATGCAGTGCAAGTGCAGTCAATCCTTGTTACTAACAGTATACATGGCTTTGATGCATGTGTTTTGTTATTAGGTGATGGCCCTCCCCCTGGAACACAATGCATACATGGACACAACATTGCTGTGCAGGTATTCATAACCCTCTGATGTACTGTGCACCATAACTCACAGGTGTACATACTATTGCTGGATGTGTATCTGTGTGTCAGATAGGTATCCAATGCTGATTACAGACTCTGTGTCTTTAGCAAATAATTGTGGACATGTTTTTAGCACATGCATGATGAGTATTCACACAACATCATTAGTGGTGCATGGATAATTGATAGAATACCATTCGGCCACATACCCAATGTACGGTACTTATGGTGAGTGTAGATCATATTGTGGACATGCCAGTCTCATCCATGACATGGCATGCTAAAACACAACTGCATATTTAAACACTACACATACCCAATATGTGTTATATGACCTAGCCACTCAATAGCATCACAAGACATATATGTGCCAGTTGTGCAAATGGTGATTGGTATGCATACTGTTTAGAGGTGCATATGCGTGCACACACGCATCATTATGGTGTGTAGCAATGACAGCTATGTGTAGTACTGTGGTTACAATAACTGGATGGGGTATAGTACCATAGGCCATCATCATGAAGCATCAGGTGGTCACTCAAGGCTACAAATGTTTCACAAACCAGCACAAATCATGCTGTGCCGGAAGTGTACTACCTTGGCTAAATTCATCATTTCACAACCAGTTGTTACATGAGTTTGTAAGGAGGCCAATAAGGAGCATTCCCTGACATAAATGTGTAGTGTGTTGCAGAGTGTTTAAATGCCCCAGGATAGGCCTCTTCCCCTTAGGTATATTCTGTGTCATGTGTGGATGAGATTTTGGATACTGGAGTGTGTCTTTACAGAGGGTTTGGGAATCCTTTATGTGTAACATGTTAAAATGCTCTGTGTATGACATAGATGTGTATGTTATGTGGATGTTGAGTATCAACTGTGCCTATCCAATGGTCACTACAGTTTAGCCACATTTGTTTGAGATGGTCTGGGTATTGCATGTGTTTGAGGCTGCTAATCACATTAGTGAGATGTGCATGCTCTTTCACCAAACATGCACAGCATGCATTATGGGTAGGTGTGTTACATGTGTACATGGTCTATACCTTAACCATGACATGCACTTTTTATTTCCAATAATAAATGTGGAACACACTAACCAGCATCTGTCTGCTGCCTTGACGTCACCCCAGAGGTACCTACATAGAGATGAGACAGTTTTTGTCAGTGGCCACAACTGTGGCACTGCTACTGTGTGTTTGCAGTCTTACAGTACAACAACAGTTTACATTCACAGGGCTACAGATTATGTTCCAAATGATCAGTATTGCACAACAACAAGCTCCACATCTTTGAAATGACACACTCCACATCTCACATATGCATGATCTACCAATACAGATAACAGTAGTTTACAGATATGCCATGTTACCTGCATGCTCCATGTGTGCTCGCTGGGTGGCTCCAACCTCCATCATGGTGTATGTCTGCTGCTGTTGTTGTTGTTGGGCAGGTTCTGCAAGGCACAGGAGCAGCTCCTCCACTCTGGTGAGAGGGGGATGGATGTTAACACCGCCCCCTGTTGCAAGCTGTTCCATACGCACATCAGCGGCACGCTGACGGACATGTCGGAGAAGATCACTACAGTAGTGGCGTACCTGCTCATATGTGCGGTTATGCAGGCCTACCTCATTGACCCTGTGGACAAGATCTTGCCACATTGCAGTATGCTCCTGCTGGTCCTGGCTGGTTCGTGAAAAGAGTGCACGGTAGTGTTGAATCTTGATGCTAGTGATGATATCATCTTCAGCCCTACTGCAGCTTGGGTTCCTGTGGTGGGCCATGATCCCTGGAAGACATAAATACAAAAATATGTCTGAGCAAGTCATATGGCACATTTAACATTATACAATACAGATATCACTGAACTGCTATATAATATGTTGTACCTGAGCACAGATTACAATAATTACTCACACACATACATCTACATGTTGGAGTACATTTTCTGTAGTGTTGTATGATTGTACTGGATGTTATGTTTGTGAACAGATAAATGATATGTATATCTGAGATGGCTTAGTGGCAAATCACGTATGCTGTGATGTGAATGGTTGTGGGTTTTTTCCTAGTAAATGCTTTTTATTTTGTTACTAGCCAAATCAAAGATCAGAGGCTACAGATGGAATAAGGCACATTTCAGCATTTGCAAGTGGGTTTTCAGAAGGGTAAGCACAGCTTATGGAAGTTTAGCAACCTATAAGCTAACCGAGAGTGAAACATTGTAACTGCCACTTATCACTGCTCACCCCACAACTGCTTGAAAGTGCTTTGCTCACTCTCTATCCAATGAACCATGCTCTGCACAGCAACAAAATAAAATCACTATATAAGACTGTACAAGAGTACCTGGCACACTGTATGCAACATGATGCACCACCTAGCCACAGCAGATATACATCAAGCTGATGTGTAAAGACATATATCATCCATCACAATCAGTGTAAGGTCCAGTAAATGTATTAATATTATACCACACAACTTGTTAATGCCAAACCCGTGGCCAAAATATGAGCACAATTGGGAATATAGGTCACATACTGCTGTAGTACACTATGAATGTTGCTAGATATACAGTTATATGTATTACCACACATATGTCAAAGGACATGTTACAGACATACCCACGCACACGTCAGACATAATTACAGGACACAAAGGTATGACAACCCAGATAAGCTTTCAGTGTGTACTGTACAGTACTGTGTGTCAGTACTTATACAACCTTAATCTTGAGAAATGTAATCTGTGATAAATACAGGGACCACACAAAACAGTAGATGCAAGCAATGTGAACATACACCATACTTTGCTGTACAGGCCCAGAGCTTCAATTAGTACTACAGTACACACAGGATTTGTATTCAACATCGGTACCAATCAATAATCATACATGTAGTGCTTTAGCCTTCAGTGACACACCCTAGTTAAAACCAAGGGACTTAATCACACTGTATGCAATAGCACTTGTTCTGCCTAGCCACAGAATACACAGCTTTTGTTAGGATAAAAGCAAGGACCCAGAATACCATAACATAAACAGTTTCCCAGTAAGCTATCCCACAGATACATATCTTTGACGTATTCACAAACATATTGACCATCACAGTCAGTCAACAGTACAGAGGATCTATTGCAACAAGTAGATGTAGGTGTGTATGAATATATATAAATATATATATATATATTTATTTATTTTATTATTTATTTTACATTTGTTAACCGGGATGGTCCGACTGGATACATGTCCTTTTTCAGCGGAGGCCCGGGGAGAAAAGCTCCAACAGAGTTACATTGATAATTAGGTACAGTAAATGAGCTGAAAGAACTTAACAAAAACATAGGCTATTTACATACAAGTACAAGACTGCCATTACTATTTCTGAGATTACTACAAATGTAACATTAATAACATATTAGCAAGGACGGTAGGCAGTATAATGACATAGAGTTAGACAGGATACATATTTCTTTATGACAGCATACAAAGTACTTATCATCTTAGATAGTTGTTTATGTTTTAGTTAATGGCACAGAGCTAGTCTGGGTTTGAGCAAGGACATAGCCAGTGTGACTTGAAGTGGAGTTTTAGACTATTTTTGAATTGACTTAGAGAAGTTGCAAGCGTGATGTTATTTGGGAGAGAGTTCCATATTTTACCAGTGGTGTTGGCAAATAGCGCGTCACCACCTAGGTTGAAAGATTTAGTTGTTTGGACAAGGAGTCTGTTTGCTGAGCGAAGGCAGCTTAGATTGGAGTAGGGAGTCATTACGTTTTTTAGTGCTGGGGTATTCTCAGGTTGTTTAAGGATTTTGAAGGCCTCTATGAGTTGGGACTGGTGAAGAAGGTGTGGGAATTCTATCCATCCAAGCTTTTTCAGGTTAGTACAGTGGTGTGTTCTGTAGGGTAGGCCTGTAATGAACCTGGCAATGTGATTATAGCAGGATGAGAGCTTGGCCAGATCAGATTTGTTAAGGTGAGTGAGGACAGGAGAGGCATATAGTAGGGTAGAGAGAAGGTGTGAACGGGCTGTGGCTGCCCTGGCATTTGGGGTAAGGAAGGCTTTAATTCTATATAGGGTCCCAAGTTTCTTGTTGACTGACTTAATGGCTTGGTTGATATGTATATCAAATCTGAGTTTATTGTCAATGTTTACTCCTAATAGCTTTGTATAGGTGTCTGGGGAGATGATGGTCCCATTATTGGATTTTATAGTGAAGTTTTCAGTCGGAGATCTATTGGTTGGGTAGAAGAGAAGTAACTTGGTTTTGTTTGGATTTAAGATCAGGAGATGGTTGGCAAGCCAGTTTTCGACTTTGGTGAAGCTATGTTGGGTGGTAGTTAGTAGATTTGCAAGAGAGGCATTGGAACATATTATAGTCGAGTCATCTGCATATTGAATGCAGGTGGCTTCAGGGATGACTGTTTGGATGTCGTTTATGATGACTGAAAAGAGGAGAGGTCCTAATATGGAACCTTGAGGAACTCCTATGGTATTTGGTAGTAGGCAGGAGAGCTTGTTTTGCCACATTGCTGCTTGTTGTCTCCCAGTGAGGTAAGCTTGAAACCAGTCAAGGGCTGGAGTATCTAGATACAGGGTTTTTAAAGTATATAGAAGTAACTGATGGTTTACCATATCGAAGGCTTTCGATAGGTCCAGGAAGAGAGCGGAGGATATTTTTTTATTATTCCGATTAAGATTAATGTTTTCAGTAAAAGAGAGGAGGGCAGTGGTTGTACTATGATGGGGTCTGAATCCATGTTGAAAGTCTGTGAGTAGTTTATTTTGGGTTAGATAGAGCATTAGTTGGTTGTGCATGCACTTTTCCATAATTTTGGCAAGTGGTGATAGTATGGCTATAGGTCTATAGTTGGATAGTTCTGTGGATGAACATCCTTTGTGGAGTGGAATAACATAGGATATTTTCCAAATTGAGGGGATTGAGGCCTCGGTTATGGTTCTGTTAATTAGGATTGAGATAGGGTAGGCTACGGCATCTGCAGCAATTTGCAGGTATTCAGCCGGCAGAAGATCGGCTGAAAGGGTGGTTGGCTTCAGTTTTTTCAAAAGGGATCTGATAAAGGATGTGGACACTGGCTGGAAGTTAAAAGAGAGTGGTGAGTCGGGTAAAGTGTTTATAGAAGTGTGGGGAGGAGAATGTTGGTTAGCTAATGACTGGATGGTTTCTGTGAAGAAAGTATTGAATGAATTGGCTATATCTTCTTGGCTCTTGTCAGATAATGTTCCTGGGGTCGGAGTAGTGGATTTGCCTGGTTGGAGAAGTTTATTTATGCCTGCCCAGTACTTTTGAGGGTTATTCTGATGTTTATGTTGCAGATTGTAGAAGTAATTTTTCTTATCTAGTATGATGGCTTTTTTAGTCTCATTTCTAAGTTGTTGGAATTTGATACGATCTAGGGGTAGTTTGGTAGTGCGCCATTTATCCCACGCTTTGTCTCTAGTTGTTATTTTGGTTTTGGTGTCTGTTGTTAGCCAGGGTGCTAGTTGAGTTTTAATTCTTATTGAGCGTTTAGGGGCATGCGAGTCAAGTATAGTAAGGAATGAATTGTTAAATGATGACACTGCCTCATCAAGGGAAGGAACTTTAGTTTTGTCCAGTTACATGATTTGAGTTCAAGTTGAAATTTAGTTGGGTCAAAGTTTTTCTTGGATCTGATAGACCTATAAATAGGTAAGCTTGTACAATTAATTTTGTCTTTCATGATGTATGTGAGCAGGTGATCACTAAGATCATTAGGGAGAGTTCCAGACATATAGTTCTGGGGATGACTGTTGGTGAGTATCCAGTCTAGTATACTCTCTTTTTGGTTATTGTTACCTGTACGTGTGGTAGATGATATTATCTGAGAGAATCCATGTAGGTTAACAGGGATGGGGTTGGACTGTGCTGTGTATTGGTTCCAGTCAATATTAACATCACCCGGGACAATGGTTTCTTGAGGGTAGTTGTTGGCTATCCAATGTAGAATGACCTCTAGTGTTTCTACATTGTTCCCAGGGGGAATATAGGTGACAATTAGGTTAATGCCCTTATGATTATTTAGTAGAATTTTTAGAGCTAGTATTTCAGCGTTAGAGACCTGGGGTGGTTGTATAGGGTTAGTTATGATGTTAAGTGTGCTATTATATAAGACGGCTATTCCACCTCCTCTTTTCTTTACTCTATCTGCCCTAAGTATATTGTAACCAGGAGGCAGGATCTCATTGTCTTTGGTTGATGGCCGGAGCCATGTTTCAGATAGACACATTATGTTGGGGAGGTATGTGGCTAGTACAGCATGCAGGCTATGTATCTTATTGTTTAGGCTTCTAATGTTTAAGTGGCATATTAGGAGGGAGTTAACCAGTCGGTGGGAGAGTGGTGGGCTGGTAGGATTTTGAGTTAAGATTGGGCCTGGATTAGGATGGATGTCCCCATCTTTGGTTATGTTTTTTCTTAGATACGCTAGTAGTCTAATAACTTTGAATAGTAGTTTTAGTTCATATTTGGATTTTATATATATGTGTAATAATATATATATATATATATATATATATATATATATATATATATGTAATAATATATATATGTGTGTGTATATATACATATACACATCTATTTGTCTATATACACACACACACACACACACACACACATATATATATATATATATATATATATATATAGGCACATATACATTTCACCTTTCATAGTGAGAATATCAATTATACAAAGGATGTAAGGTGTACAGTAATGTAATAACATTACACAGTCTTGGGATAAATGCATTGAAGGTCTTCACAGCCCAGGTAGCTTTAGCAGGCCTTACTGGCTTCAACATTGCAAACTGAATGAACCACCCACAGTGTTTAACCACCACGTCATATACCAGCACTGTATGCTGTCTTGTTTGTCACACACTAAAACCTACATACAAATATGCGCATACTAGCATTCACCAACATATATATCCCCCTTCGCAAACAGTTGCAATATGTCCCCTGCTCTCTGCACATATACAGATGTGAATATATATGACACATATATATTTCTCTGTATGTGTGTGGCATACACACACATGGTCCATACTGTTGTAAGTCCCTGGACCTCACAGCTGAACTGTTGGGCCTTGCTGCAACACAAACAGGTGTCACATATGATCACAGACTAATATTGGGGGGTAGATATGGTAACAGATGCTCGATAAGCATAGTAGACTGCTACAGCACTTGCCAATGCTAAGCTACACTTTAATATGACTATCATGCATGTGTTGTTCTGTCACATCCATGTTTATATAATGTCAGCGCTAATCCCCTCAACAGCCATTGGCCACACTACTGTACAGAACACAGATAACATGGATCATATCTTTGACATTTAATGCTGAGCTACACATCTCATAGGTATGTCCCACTGCCCACAGTTACACACAGTATTGTCCATAGCAGTAGTTAAGCAGAACATATGTGCAGAAAGAAGTACTGCTGCCACATATGAATGTTTTACATTATGTAGACTATTCTTCAATAACATCTACTACATGCCAGTAAATACATATGTGTCACATACCTTTCCTTTGTATAACTTGGTAATATTTCTTTTTCCTTTTCTCTCTCTCTCTGTCAGTCTCTGCAATAGAGTGATTGAGTTTGTTGGCATAGATTGCAGCCTGCTTTTGTAGGAATTGCACATGAGCATATGATGGCCTCTGCACCAATTAGTGCCCAGCATTTGCTAATTGCATGCAGCCTGCTGTGTAGCAATTCAAGTAATCACTGTCATAGCAACCCAGTACTATAAAGTGCTGACTCATGTAGGCGTGGCCCTTTCATCCCAAAGTCACTAGTTTTAGGAGGGATTCAGAGGGACAGAGCTAAAAATTGGATCAAAATCAGGGACGTCCCTGAAAATTAGGGACAATTGATAGGTATGGCCTCTGCCTTAAACGGATATGCCAGTGTTTGTCCTGCTGTGATACTGTGTGGGGTTGTAAGGTGATGGTGTAACATTATTTCCTGCTAGAACGGCTCCTTCTCTTATCACAGTCATGTAATGTAATCCCACAACAACTGTCGGTCAACATCCACAGAACAAGTTGTGTGGTATGGTATTCCAATTTTCCTTTACAGTCACTCATTCTGATGCATGATATAATTATTTAAGCACCAACTTAATGTATATCTACTGTGGCTTAGTGCTACTTCATGTTATGTAGTGTGTGCAAGGTCCGGGGTTCGAGACGTACAGAGGTGTTTTATTTTGTTCCTGAGCAGAACAAGGGCCCTCACATACAGAGTGACTAAGGCACTTTTAAGCAGCTGTAAGTGGGTTTGTGCAGGTTTGCGCAATGCTGCGCATTTCTTAGCCAAGTGCAAACAAGCGCAAACCCACGCAAACCCGCTAACTACTGCTTTATAGTGCTTACTCCCGCTCACCCCCGCGCTACTTTCTTTGAAAGAAAAGAAAAATTGGGAGATAGGAAAGTGGTGAAAAAGGGGCACAAAGAGAGAAAGACAGTATGGAAAATAGCTTGGGATGTGCAGAACGGGTATAGGGAAGATCCATAGCTACCCATTTCTTCAACAGCAACAGTTGTGCATATGCAATAAATTTGGAGGTAGATATGAACCCTTCAACCCCTGAGAGAGGGGTGAGGACAACAAAGTATGTTGTAATACCAATTAAATAACATTTCATGTGTCCATTGGACATGTGTGCAAAATGGGCAGCTATGTATGGGGCGTAATTTTTTGGGGGGGAACAAACTGCCCTTTTTTCAGGTAAGAGTGGAATGTGGGGTAGGGGAAGTAGGTATATTTGGGGAGGTAGGTTGGGGAGGTAAACAGACAAGACAAACAAGATGCATACAGGGGCAGTATATGACACGTGGTGGGTGAACACCTTTGATGGGGAGGGATGTTTGGAATCGCAAGCCCATGAGCCCCCAGATGGAAACAGTGGGACTGAGGTCCCCACTCATGGGCAGTTATTAAATTGCATGGGAATTGAATCAGTAGTATTGTTGGATGTAGGTGTGGGGTAGCAGTCTGGCCTGGATTATATACATTTGTTTATGGATGTTGAGAAAAGTTGTGGGTTATTCTGATGTTTATTTTGGATGATGTTAGTTTGCTTGTCTCATTTTATTTTGTATTTTGTCCTATTCCTAAGGTGCCTGAAAAGTTGAAATGTGTTTTGTATTCTGTTTTTGCACCACTCTTTCCCTGCTTTGTCACACTGTAGCATTAATGTCTTAGTTTCCCTTTGATAACTGTGGTACAGGGTTTGCTTTGACCCTTTTGGTACATACTTGGGCAAAGTTATTGAGAATTTGTAGAAATATCTCATTGAAGCATGTGACAGCATTATTGAGAATTTGTAGGAATATCTCATTGATGATATGATAGCAGAAGTCTAAGGGCACAGATTTTAGCTATTTTCCAATTCTATTTGATTAAAGTTGTGATAAAAGTGTTTTTGTCAGAATTTGTTGAGTTAGGAACTTGGTTGTGAATTATGTGTATATCCTGGATACTGTAACCTCTGACTACTTAAATAGATAGATGATCACTTAGGGCTCTCAGAAAGGATTCCAGCTGTTCTAATTTTGTTGGGTCTGTTTGTAAGAGCTCAGTCTAAGGTTGATTGCCTACTAGTGCTTTTGTGGGCTCTTGTAACTGATTTAATTAACTGTAAAGACATATAGATTTATGAAATAATTGGGTGTTACTATTGGTAAGCTGACAGCCTATATTTAGGTCTCCTAGTATTGTTTCATGTTGGATGAGTTAGGATATCTAGTGTTGAATATGCTCCACAGGGGGAATGTTTTTAAATTGTGGGATATATATACTTGCTAAAGAAAGTGTGCTATTTTCCTATTATTGATTCTGAGGCATGATACAAAGTGGTTCTGTGTTATAAAATTGTGGTATTTCCTTATTCAGTTTCCCATCTTTTAGTTTTCTAATACCATTATAGTAATGGACCCCATTTGTAAGTTTAAAGTCCATGAAATTAGTATTGTTTCAAGCTTTGATGTTAGCCAAAAGAGTACTTTTCAGCACTTGCAATTTGCTCAGAACAGGCTCCTTCTGTATTTCATAGAGAATTACATGTATTGATAGCTCATCTAAATAAAACTGTATTTTTTATGAGACCCATTGCTCCTACTACTATTGGAACAGTCTGAGTATCTTTCTTCCACATTGCTTTCATTTCTGCCTACAGATCTTGATATTTTATGACTTTGTGGCTTTTGCTGCTGCTGGTGATACCGGACTGTCTATAACTCCGCCCTCCCCTGGTATACTGGTTTCACAAGTCGCACCTAGCGGACACCGGGTGCAAGGGCCGCAGGACATATTCCCTCAGGAATCCCATTTTCCGCTGTCTTCTCCAGCTTCTCCCGCTGAGGAGGTCCACCAGAAAAGTTCATGTAAGAGGAAGCACATGGACTCCACAGAGGAGTCCCTCACTGAAGACACAGATTTCGATGAGGGGAACGATCCACTCTGTCACCCTCTGATGTATCCTTTGGTGATATTCTTGAAATCCTGAAACAGAGAGGTGACTGGCAGTCCTCTAACCTGACCTCTGAGGAATTTGTGTTCCTGCAGGCCTTTCGCACTCGGCCCCCTACCTCCTGGGTTACTCCACCTGCCGATGAACTTGTCCGGCTCATCGTGCAGTGTGCCTGGAAGGCTCCTGATACCATCTAAGCTATTCCCTGGAGGCCAGATAAGATCTTGTCCCCTCCTGCTTCGGATCCCCATTGGTCCAAATGTCTCCCTGTGGATGCTTTGGTGGTGGCAGCCACAACAAAAAAGGATCTGGCAGAAGAAGAAAGCCAGACTGTCCATCCGCCTAACAAAGAGTCCCGGGCCCTGGACAGGATAGGGAAACGCACCTTTGCTTCAGCAACCTTTGCTATCAGGTCCCTGAATTATATGGCACATTTTACCAGGCTTCAAAGGGATCTGATTTCTGAGCTCTCTGAAACCTTGGCTGGTGCCATGTCTGATGAGGTCCATGACAAAATGGCCTCTCAGCTGGCCACCATTGAATCTATATCTATCTCCTCTATGCAACTGATATCTCACACATCAGAAGGAGCAGCTAGAGCAGCGGGTTCAGCTGCGGTCTTGAGATGACATGCCTGGATGCACTTGTGTAACTTCGCAGAACCCTTTAAGTCTTCCTTTCTTAATGCCTCCATTGAGGCCTCCTCGTTGTTTGGGCCCAAAGTTAAAAGCACACTGGCCAGATGTGAACAGGATGATAAGACCCTTTCTGCCGTAGGTGTCCGTTATTCTTCCCCTTAACATGCTTTCTCCCGAAACCAAAAGAGTGGGAAGATATGGTTCAAGAAATCTCAGGGTCCTTTCTGTGACACACAAGCCGAGCTCTCCCCCAGAGGCAGAGGGGGAAACTCACAGGGAAGACGCTCCTTTTGGGGCAGAGAGGGTCCGCGTAACCAGGGTTCCAGGGATTCTTTCCCTAGTCAATCCTACCAGCGCTCCTGAAGAGCGGCCCAACTCCTTTCCTCTGGAGGTGGTTGGGGGACGTTTCTCCTTGTACCCTTCTGCCTGGCTAACCATCCCCACCGATTCTTGGGTACAAAGGATTATAACCAGAGATTATCATATCTCCTTCGATCTTTATCTCGTCCCTTCAAAAAAATCTTCCCAATGTTCCACCCAGTCAAAGGGAAGAAGCAGCACTAGAGATAGAAAAGCTGCTAAGAAAGAGAGTCATCCAAATAGTCCCTCCAGACCAGATAGGATCTGGATTCTACTCAAGACACTTTTTGTGCCAAAGAAAACCGGGGACTGGAGACCAATTTTGGATCTCAGTGTATTGAACATGTTTGTGAGAGTACAAAAATTCTGGATGGTCACAATACAATCTATCTTCCCACTTTTGGAAAAAGATGATTGGATGTGCTCTATAGATCTTCAAGATGCGTACTAGATCTTCAAGATGCGTACTACCACATAAAGTTGGACAGGCCGTCAAGATTTCTGCACTTCCGTGCGGGAGCCAGTCACTACCAGTTCAGAGTACTGCCTTTCGGACTCTCTACAGCCCCCAGAGTGTTCACAAAGTGTATGGCAATTGTCACAGTTCACTTGCGACTTCAAGGATTCCAGGTGTTTCCATACCTAGACAACTGGCTCATTTCCACCCCCACCAGCCATCTACTAGAAAAAGCCATGGCATACTTTCTCCTCACTGCTCAAAGGCTAGGCATAACCATAAACTGTCAAAAATCCAATCTCACCCCATCTCAGTCAACAGAATTCATAGGGGTTATCTTGGACACAAAAAACTGCAGAGCTGCTATTCCAGAGCGCAGAATTCTAAGGATAAAGCAACAACTAATTCCAATCCTTTCAAGGGAAAAATCCATGGCTCACTTGGTTATACAGCTGTTGGGGTTCATGGCAGCCTCCATCACCATTGTTCCCCTGGCCAGGTTTCACATGAGGCTTCTACAATAGCTACTGCTCACCCAATGGTATCCTTTTCAGCATCCTCTTTCAGCCATAATTTGAGTAATCCACAAGTGCAAACAGGATCTAAATTGGTGGATGACACACAATCTCTCAAAATGGTCTCTCCCCTTCTCCCCCCAGCAACCCAAGGCCACAGTGACCACGGACTCCTCCCTGATAGGGTGGGGGGGCTATGTCAGGGACAGACAGTCCAAGGCATTTGGTCCAAACTGGAGGCCCAATTGCATATAGATGTTCTAGAGTTGAGGGTGGTGCTTCTGGCGTTACAAGCATTCCATCCCCTGCTGCTGTCTGGGACAAATGCAATTCAATCAGACAACATGGCGGTGGTCTGGTACATCAACAAGCAAGGTGGATTCAAATCTTACCCCTTTGTCAAGAGGCCATGAGGATATGGCAATGGGGCGATGGCTACCAACCATTTTCTTCTAGCAACGCACATTCCCAGGAGTTCCAACGTGATTAGCAGACAGACTCAGCAGGTGCATTCTTCAACTCACAAGTGGTCCCTGAATCTTCCACCACTGGGGCCGTCCTTGCTGCGACCTCTTTGCATCCCCGACCAACTACAAATGCAGCAACTACTTTGCCCTGATTCCCCCTCTGGGACAGTCACCCAGGGAAGCTCTAGTCCACGATTGGCCCTCGGGACTTCTTTACCCATTTCCACCCTTTCTCCTCATTCCCCAGTTTCTGAAGAAAGCCCATTGGTTGAAGAGTAAGGTGATCCTCATAGCACCATATTGGCCTCGACAGATTTGGTTCCCCTTCCTTTGGCCTCACCTACATCGACCATGGATTCTCCATCCAATCCCAGAGTTGATATCACATGCACAGAACCTGATTCATCCCAACTTGAACAGCCTGAAGCTCAAGGCTTGGCTACTCCAATTCCCTTGATTGCCAGGCAGAATGATCTTTCTTTATCAGTACGTGATATTCTCTTTGCTTCTCATAAGTCTTCCATTAGAATTACTTATCTGAGCAAGTGGAAAAGATTTACCTGTTGGCTGAAAGATAAACAAGTAGACCCCTTTTCAGCACCAGTGCCGATAATACTAGACTATCTGGCCGACCTTTTTCAATCAGGTCTATCGGCCTCTACCATTAGAGTTCATTTGGCTGCAATTTCTAATTTTCATGAGGGTGTCCAAGATTCCTCTCTTATGTCCCATAACTTGTGCAAGACCTTCATAAAAGGTGTGAATCATCTGAAGCCGCCTTTTAGAGAACCTATTCAACCATGGGATTTATCATTAGTTCTACAAGCTCTGACAATGTCACCTTTCAAACCAGCCTCTTCTTGTGACCTCAAGTATTTGTCATGGAAAACCTCGTTTTTGGTCGCCATTACTTCTGCCAGATGTATTTCTGAGCTTCAAGCTTTATGTATCAAGAGTCCATACTTGATCTTTTATAGAGGTAGAGTGTCTCTGAGAACTAATCCATCATTTCTGCCTAAAGCGATCTCTGAAATGTCCATTAATCAAGCCATTGAATTGCCAGTTTTCTTTCCCAATCATTCAAACACAGGAGAGTATTGCCTACATACCCTAGATATCCACAGGCAAATCCATTTTTACTTAAACAGGACTAAACCCTTTCTTAAAGCTGACCAGTTATTTTTGGCCTTTTCTGGACCTAGATTAGGATCTGCTGTTGCTAAAGTCACATTAGCTAGATGGTTGAAGGACTATGTGACTTTCATTTATACACAATGTAATATCTCGTTGCCTACTACCATGAAAGCTCATTCAACAAGGTCGGTGGCAACTTCTGCTGCCTTCCATGCCAGAGCTTCTTTACATGACATCTGTGCAGCTGCAACTTGGGCTACACCTCATACCTTCATCAATCATTACAAATTGGATTTGGCCTCAAGAGGCAGAGCATCTTTCGGTTCTATGGTGGTCAGGAATGTCCTTCCATGAGAGCCTCTCAGGAATAGAGGTAGCTGGGGACTCTGTCCCATGCGTAAGGAATGAATGAGGATTAACAATATCAGATAAAGAAGTTGTGTCTTACCATAACATTCCATCTGTATTGTTGATCCTCGTTCAGTCATTACGACCCTCCCTCCTTCCCCCTCCTGTGGTTTCTAGTGGATCTCACCATCCGGTTCTCTTAGGTTATGTGACCAGAGGTAGCCTCTACCTTCTTTGACTTGCAACTCAATCTGAGGTAACAGGGAGAGGGGGATTGTGGTTAAGAGTTTAGCTTGAGAGTTTGAAGCTGACGCAAGCTTGGAAAATGGCCGGCTCAGTTCCGAGGTCGGAACCGATACCCATGTGTAATGACTGAACGAGGATCAACAATACAGATGGAACGTTATGGTAAGACACAACTTCTTTTTTTCATTCTTTGGTTTCAACTCACCTCTGCTTTACCATTCCTGCATCAAACCCTGATCAGCATGAGATTGTTTCAGGAGATTTCTATACTTGCCACTATATTTATGGCTTTTCCACATTTTTTTCCTTGTCATTTGATTCTTTGCCTTATATTCTTTCTTTTGTTTTTTGGCGCATTCGGTTGATGTCTGATTTTTGTCTACTTTTGGTTTGATTTCCATTCCCACTTGTCACCTGAATGCTTTTGCTAAACTAAACAGAGTGGTCATAGGTTCATAGGTAAATACTAGGCTGTCAGACTGCAGACTATTACAAGCCTAGTCAGTAACCAGAGGTCAGACTCCAACCCTGTACCTTGTATGTATGAGTTTAAGAGATTAACCATTATGCTAACCCTCCCATCTTAGTCACCTTAGACTTCCTCTCCTCATGTAAAATTTTCACTATGTTTAGATCTGACAAGATCAACAGATATATATTTCAAGGATGCCCATACCTCCTTCAAAGCGTGGAATATATAATCTTGGTATACACTGATTTTTATATATCATTCGATAAGAGTGAGACTTTTTTGTTTTGTTTTTTTGTCCAACTGATCCAATAACCTTTGGGGCCAGTCAATCATGCCAAAACTGTAAGTTAAAACAGGAAGACCAAATTGGTTTACAGCTTGGACTTTATTCCTAGATATCAAAGCTGCTTCAGTATTAGTTTTAGTCTTCTGAAGGATTCCTTACGGAGTTTTATTCACATTTGTTTATGTTTTATTGTTGATCCTTCATCAATTCCCAAATATTTATACACTCCTTCTTGCTCAAGTTCTTTTATATTACATTTCTGTCCTAGAGTGATATTTTCTTGATACTGCAACTTGCTTGCTTTATCATTGCTTATGCACATTTATCAAGACCAAATGTCATTCTTATATCATCTAAGAAAGTTTTAACCACTTACAATTGTGCTTTCAACTCCTCATCTGACGAACTATGTAGTTTTAAGTCATCCACAAAAAGGAGATGACAAATCTTTAAGCAAGGTTTTATGGGAACCAAATTGTAAACAAGACCTAATCTGTTAATTAAACAGCTTAATGCAGTTTAACCAAAACCTAATCCACTCCATCAACAACTTCCTCAAAGTGCAGAACCTCTGGTCACTACATCAGACCTGACACTGCAGCAATAATAAAAATATAAAGTAAAAACCACAGGCGGGTTTCGAAACTCCACACAAGCACAATGATAAATATGAAGTAAAAAAGCAAAGTGGAGATTCAGCACAGCAGGACACAATACAGTACAGTTTTTTTTCTTTTTATGCTGACTGCACTTCCAGAAATTTAGTTTACTATTGCTACTGCAACATATTTGCAGCCTATTATATAGGTAAAACCAACTGATCTCTTAAGGAATGTGTCTTAAAACACTATAGGGATATTAAGAACAAAGCCATCAGTGCATTGGCAAAACATGCCCAGCGAACTAACTCAGAGCATACATTTAAGTTTTTTATTTTAGAATTAATCGAAGCTGGTACAAGAGGGAGTGATTTAAGAAACAAAACTGAGGAATGTGAGCAGAAATGGATATTGTTTTTTAAAGCAGATAGTAGTCATGGAACTAATGACACTGTATCACTGAAACCGTTTTCTGAGAGCAAGATCTTTGAACACACCTCTCAACTGTATATATTTCTGCAGAATGTCCAGATTTTTGCTTCATATGTTTGGTCTGTTTCTCATAAAATTTGTGGTCTTCTAGCAAATCATTGAACATTGAAGTCACTAAATAATACTAAATAATGACAGACATTTGAGTTTCAGACTTTATATCCTTCAGAAAATATATAATAATGCAAAACCTGTTATTCTAACTTTCTAAGTTTATAAGAGCAATATTTAAATTCTGTCTCTATTTTTGTGCCTATGTCCCCCATTCTTTCTGGCTTTGTCCAGATTTCTTGAGCTGAGAGGTATGTCTTTGAAGCATTAGTGTACTGCTTCTTTAAATGTTTAATTATTTGCTACTGCATCTCTGATTCCTATTGGATATTGTTGGTTTAAATAATGCTATCTGTGAGTCATTTTTTGTCTGATGAAGTGGTTTACCACTGTGAATGCGCTAACATTTATATCAAATAAACCTTGAACTGTGCTGTGTTGTGTCCTGCTGTGCTGAATCTCCACTTTGCTGTTTTACTTCATACTGATACTACAGCAGCTCTGTCACAAGACCCAACACCCAAATATTTTCACCTGATAATTTTGTCATTATACAATAGCCTCTGATCACTACATCCGGCCAGATACTGCAGAAGCTCTGCCACAACAGCCAGCTCCCAAATATTTTGTCTTTGTACACTGTAAGCAAATTTAACTTGAAGAAAAGAAACTTGCTCTATATTAACTACATCTGGTCATATGTGTGTCTGTCTGTGCTGGAAATTAGTTTTTAACACCCCCCCCCTTCTGATGGAGGTGTCCTTTCACTCTAAAAGCAAATTACTAAATTGGCCACTGTCCTTTCTCTTGACCCATAGATTACAGTGTATATGCCAGTCCCTTAGTCTTCCTGACCTACAGGTATCTGTATTCAGGAAATTAAAGAAAACCTGTTCTGTTTTGTACCTCTCTGCTAATTGCTTTGTATTGTCTCTAAACTGATTACTTTCTGTTATAATCTGACCTGAGGGTGGAAGACCACTATGCTCAGCTTCATTCTCCTACCCCCAATTCCCACGCAACCTCTCTTTTTCTAGTATTCCTACACACACATTACACTTGTGACTCCTATTCCTTAACCCTCCCAAACCACCTTACTACTATCATATCCTGCTTCTGTAATTCCCACCTTCCATTTAATCTTTTAGCATAATTCCCAACTCTCTTTCTCCCTTCCATACTGCTTTGCAGCTCTATATACATTCATAGTCACACCCCTCCCTAACAGCAACTATCTATTCTACATTGTGTCCTCTACTGTTCTGAATTAAACCCTTACTTCTATTCCTATTTTTCCTACATTCTCACACTCCAGCCTTTAAAACTCCCTATTGCTTAAATTCCAGAAAGATTCTACAACAACCTAACTCTATTCCATCATCGCAAATACTTCTTTCCTATCTACCTTCTATCATCTTCAGACTCCACCACCACTAAACATCCTTATACCTTGCAACTTCTTTTTCCTTCTTGATTCCTACTTTCCCGCAAACTGCCAACTATAACATACAGATCCCTTTACTTAATCATGCTACTTCTCAGCTTATTCTGTATTCTTCTCCAGCTAATTGGCAATCTTTTATCCTACCATGACTCAATAATAGCTCTCAGCATATTTCCAACACTGTCCTAATCACCTATCATACTTTCTCCCTACACTCTCCACACATCACGCCGCACCTATTTAATGATGCCCCTCACCATTACTCCAAATATAGACTAATTCAATTTAAACTGAAACCAAAACAAAATTAAGTGGAAAAATCCTCTCCAAAAAAACAAGTATCAATAATTCCCCAACATACTAAAATCATTTAGGAGGAAACATTAACTCTAATCTTGGCCCCACCTATCACAATGAACATCAAAACAATTCTCTTCCACACACTTCTCTAACCCTACAACAATCAAACCCAACCCCAGTAATCTAACTTTTGCTGCCATAAATGTTTGAAGTATAAGAAATAAAACTGCTTAACTACATGCCTGGATTGCCGACATAAGCCTGATATTCTCACTGTAATTGAAACTTGGCTTAAATCTAGCATAAACGACTCTGAAATTACACCTCCTAGGTATAGTAACATCTGTAATAACAGTATAAAGAAAAAAGGTGGTGATTTTGCTTTAATATTACCCAACAACTACCACATTTCTCCTTACAACAAGCCAATAACAACATTCCATTCAGCAGAGCTACTTATTACTTTTCTGAAATTAAACAACTATAAACAAATTTGTATTACTGTTCTCTACATCCCTCGTGATGACAATACAGCTTTACTGGAAGATATCTTACATCGGATAGCCATAACAACTGCACAAGAAATAATACTACCAAATGATGTGACTGTCAGTTGGTTGAACATAAACTTTAACTCCCCTAATGTAATGCAAATTTATTTGGTTTCACACAACTAATAGCCCCAAACATTTTAGCAAGACCTCAAATTTCCTATTAGACTGGGTTCTAGTAGCAGACTCTAGCAAATACACCACCTCAGGTACAATGTTTGATTGTCTCTGTGATCATCTCCCAGTCTATACAACCAGAGATTTCTGCGTCTTATAAAAGAACACACAACCTTTCCAAGTTTAATCTAGAAATGTTCATTACTAAGTTATCATCTATTAACTGAAACTTCCTAAATATCTTCCCCTTAGATGATACTGTAAATTAATTCAAAATTTCTTGAATATCCTAAATAGGCTTGCACCTTCTAGAAGGAAGAGACTAAAAACAAGCATGCAATTTGGCTATCCAAAAAGAGTAGAATGCTAATGCAGGACAGACAACAAGCAAGGAAAGAAGGAAATAAATATACAATATCACAATATCTTGAAAACTTCAGAATGCTTTGCAACTGTACTAAAAAGCAAATTAATGAAGACAAAAAGTATATACTATATCAACTTTCAGAAAAGTAGTAAACACACTCCTAAATATTATGAACAGCCATTAAAACAATCTTGCATCCTGGCCATAAATGCAAAGCTAACCCCTCTCCCAATAACTCATTACTCAAAACTGCAACACAATTCAACTTTTATTCCATTGATAATATAGCATCTCTAACCAAGGATTCCCCAACATCTAATCCTAACCTTGCCCAGCAGTCACATATCACCACATCTACGTTCACATTCAAACCTGTGCCCACATTCTATATAAAACTAATCTTAAGCAAACTCAAACCACGCTCTACTTCAGCTGATGACCTTCCAAGTGAATACCTTAAAATAGCAGCCAAAAGCATTGCCTGCCCTGTCTCAATCCTTAGAACTAGGTCAGTCCAGGAATCCCATGTTCCCTTGGTCTAGAATAACTAACACATTATCCCTCTGCACAAAGGAGGCCAATCAACAGACACTACTAACTTTAGACATATAGCAATCTTATCCCTCTCTTCAAAATACTTGAAACTTTTATTCAGAAACAATTGTTAAAGTATCTCTTGCAGGAATAACTCCTACCCCCACACAACATGGCTTTCATCCTTCCCATAGGACTAACACTGTCTAACCTATATAGATACTGTCAATAAAACTAGAGATTATGGCAAACTAGTCTCCTGCTTATTTCTAGACTTGTCTAAAGTCCTTGACAAAGTTTGTCACAGCAAACTTTTACTTCAAATGTCCTCATTAGGCCTCTCTCAGTTCACCCTTGTGGTTCAATGGCTACTTACCCAATAGGTATCAGTCAGTAAAATGGCACTCCACCTTCTGTCCAAACCTCCTAGTCACCACCTTTGTACCACAAGGCACTATCCTTGGTCCCCTCCTCTTTAACATTCTCACCAACACCCTCCACACATTTACACAATATGCCTCCTTAATACAGCATGCAGATCATGCCACACTCATTTGCATATCTGACAATGTGGCACACCTCAAAAAAACTTAGTCAGGAAACTTTAACAATGACTGAAACATGGCTTTGTAACTCATAGCTCATGCTCAACCCTAAACAGAAAATACTACTACCACAAAAATCCCTTTCCCATGAAAAAAAAACAAAATTTAAAGTCCACTTTCTTGATAATACAACCACTGAAGTCACTTCTCTAGGGATGATAGTGGATGATACTCTTAAATCCAACCTGCATATACAAAATTGCATAAAAAACTCATCAAAAGCTAGGGATGCTTTATAGAGCCAAAAGTTTCTCACCAACACAACTAAAGATATACTTACAACTATGTATGTCCTCCCAACACTTCTTTATTGTGCTCCCATCCTTACTTACCTTCAGGCATCACAAAAATATAAATTCTGAACTATAACAACGTTGCTAAATTTGCAGCAAATACCCCTTATATAACCCACCACTGTATAACACTAAACAGCCTAAATTGGTTAGAACTACCCCATTAACTAACATATAGACAACTTCTTACAACCTTTAAAATTATCCAGAATCTGCTTGTCCAACACTAAATAACATTCTACACAACTATGTTCCAAGTCAGGCATTACGATGCAGTGACCAAAAACTCCTGTCTGTCCACAAACCTATCAAATCTGCTAAGCACTGTCTGTACTCATACCATGTTGTTAAGTCCTGGAACTCCTCATCTCCATACATCAGGTCAATACCCTCCTTCCCAGCCTTCAGAACCATTCTGAAGGACTTACTAGCCAAAGGCTGGCCCTGTTCTTGCTCAAACCAGGATAAACTGTATCTCTAAATGTGAACAGATACCTACTCATGACTTACATCTCTCTTCTTCGCTCATTTCCTTATTTCTATCAATTTTTCTGCCAGGCATTCTTAGCCTGCTTTTCCCTCACTTTGTATTGCAATTCCTCTTTGTATTATACTAACTCACATTTATTTTTTCTATAAACTGGCAAAAATTTCTCTAACTATTAAATCATTGTCATATAACTTGTATCTATTCTTAACCAATGTTGTCATATCATGTCTAATTTGGCAAAATTATTTAAACTGTACTTGTTTTTTGTACTATTTTTAAAGACTATAAAATTATTGTTCTTAAAATGTTTTGTAAAATTTTGGAGGTTTTCATCCCAGGCCTTCTCTGAAAATGGGTTCCTACCCAGTCGGACTTTCCCAGAGTCAAATGTCAATAAATAATGTGTTAAGAGCAAGACAAAACATTAGCAGGAACAAAGAATCACCCTGGAATATCCATATTGAATTTTTATCCCTGGAATAATAATTTGCTCTTTGTCATGAACTTAATTGCAAAATGATTTGCCACTGTTTCATGGTCACTGTAATGAAATTGATCAATGTAGGATGTATCTTATATATCTGTCAGCATTCCTTTATCGATGAATGTGGTATACTGCCAAATGCTTTTTTTTTGTAATCTTTTCACAATTATTCATTATGGTTGTATTTAGCAACAAATTATCCTTAGTTCTGTATTAGTTTGTTTTGTTACCATTTTGTTCTATTGCCATGATTGAATTTTCTTCTAAATGATTAAAAACTCTGCCTGCATCAATTCCAGTATACAGTATGTATGTTGCCGGAAGGCAAGTTATTGGTCTATAGTTTTTAGGAGAGCTTACAGGTTCACTCATAAGGAGGAGTATCATTTTTCCTGTTGTTAACCAGGATGGCGTCTGTTTGTGATGTGCATATAAGTAGTTCTTAGTCAAGGCTAAAATCTTTGTGTAAAGATGTTAATACTTTTAGCCAAAAGTTAGGTATTGCATCTGGTCTTGGGGTTTTCCATTTAGGAGCTTTTCATAATTTTGTTTCCGTTTCTCTGGCCATTACTTCATTCCATTTCATATCTTGTACATTTGAATTCCATACTGTTTCTTTTAATTTTCTATCCATTCAGCATCTTTATTGTTTTCCACAGGGCCTTCATAAATACTTCTCCAGTATGTGTATATTTCTTCTCTTTTTTGGAGAAGTGGGTTCTGGTCCTTTTAGTTTGTTTCCCAGTTATCTATAAAACTTTGCTGAGTGATCAATGAATTACTTATTTTATATTTATCTGCATATGTTCTATGTTTTTCTGCTTGTGTGAATATCCTTAATTTATTATTTTCAGTAGTGTATGATAGATCCTGGTCTGTTCTAATACTGTACATTGCTTTTATCACATCTATCTTTCTAAGTATTTTGTTGATCTGTTCCCTCTGATATAGTATTCTAACAGTGACACTTCTTGTCTTAATTGCTTTACAGTTTTCTCTATTCAATGATTCTATGATGGCATTTTATTTCTTCCCTTCCTTTCCCTTATTACTCTCTATTTTTGTGGCCAGACGTAATCTGTTATTACTTTAGCTGTACACTAATATATCATATTTACTTATGTTATTTCATATGAATTTCTGTTAATAGTCTTGATTACTATGTTCATCTGTTTTATCAGACTTCTGAAATGTTGGGTCTTGTTTACTTTCTGTAATCAGTTTCTTTCATTGATCTTAATATGTCTATCCATCTCTATTAAATCAAGCAACTCATCCCTTAGATCTTTTTCTTCTAAACTGAAGGTACATTCTTTGCTCTCTGTTTCCTGCTGGCATTCTACAGAAAGTTCCATAACATTAACATTTTCCTGTGACATATGCTCTTCAGTTGCATCCTGTATCATTCATTCCACCTTCATAAAGGGAATTTACTGGATCAACACATCACAACATTGCCTGCATCAGATTTGCCACTGTTTCCTGTTCCTTCTCTTACAGTGCAACTCCAACTGAGCTTTTGTACTGTTTCTTATTGAAGCCTCCAGAACATCATCATGTGAAAAATTATCAGATGCTTCCAGTTTCACCTCTTTCTCCTTAATTCTGGGGGTCACTGTTCCATCATGCTATGACATGACCGGTGTTAGATTTTCTACACAATCTTTTACTTCACAGGTATTCCATAACTTCAGTTTCTATTTGTTTAACTTATACCTTACTAATCTTCTGTTCTACATTCCTCCTTTGTGTTCTTTTTTTTGGGATTTTTGTATTGTGAAATTTACATATCTGAGTGCTTTTGCTTGTATTTCTCTTCAATATCTTTGGAGCCGCTTCTTTTTGCACTGATTAGCTTGGCGTTCTCCTTTGCATACATATTGCACCATATCAGATCTCTTTTTCTTTCCCATGTCTATATTTCTTTTTTATACCTTTCAAAAATCTCTGGGTCTTATCTTTATATTTTCGCACTTCCTCTGTTGCTTCTTTTTCCAGGAGGTCCATAGTTCCTTTATTTATGTAATGCTTTTCATGGAGTTGTTGTACTAATGAACACGAATTTTTATTTGAAGTTTTGACAGTTTTTCTTGTGCAAGTATTTTTCTTTCCTCTAATTTCTTTCTCTTTTTGGATATCTTCTACCTGGCAATTCTGGGCTGCTTGTATAATAATAACAGTACATAATTTCTTCCTTATCCTCAGTTGTCCACTCTGTCATCTTTATGGCTCTTTTTTGGCCTTTCAGTTTTTTTTTATTTTTTGTGGACTACTACTTCCTTCTACAATGGGGGGGGGGCATTATTTTCCCTGAGCATGGCCTAACCTTATTGTGGGAATGTTTCCGCCTCTTGAAGAATCTATATTGACATCCTTTCCAGTCCTGGCACTGGTGTGCACAGCAGGACTGGGCACTTTTTTATCCTGGGACTTGTGCACCCAGCTGTCTTTTTTAATTTTTTAGCCCTCCTCTCTCCATGATATATGTTATATAAAATACAGTCTATATATCAGTGTCATCTTGGTGAAATGTTGTGAAACAGGGTCCACCAGATGAAGATACTCATCAAAACATGAGGATGACATCAGTTCCAGCACTACTACTCTCCTTTTCTTGCACATTTCATCATCTCTACATTTGGACCCCTGTAGGTATATGGTTATGTTTTGAGAATTCTTGTAGATGATGGCAATTCTACCTATCCATTTATTCATCCTGTCAAACATAATTATATTGAATCCAAAAATGAGTGCAGTGAGACAAACAAGAGAACGAAGAAACTTTTATCCCACTTGATTTATTGGCAAGAACTCTAAAAACATTAACGCTTTTAAAATACAAGAAACATGCGTTTTCATCCTCAACATTCGGACTTCATCAGATACTAGTGAATTAATACCATTTGTCTCTTATATATAAAAATAAAAATCAATCAACCAATAGTGTCTTCGCAAAACATTTAAATGGACAAACCAATATTTTCTTGGAGCTCATGAATATTCATGAATCTAATATTCCTTATATATAATTCGTTTCTCACTTGTTTAAAAAATACCTATAAAAACTTTTGTATTATTAATCATAAAACACACATCATTCCTATGTTTCTTATACATCTATAAATTAATATAAAAAATATATAAAAATCTTAAATAAGTTATTTAAAAGAAACATAAATACTTCTTAATACAAACATAAATAGAGAAGTCTAAGGGTGACTAGCTCCCTCTACTGTGAAAATTTATAATTACAATCAAATTCTGGTAGCCCTTAATTTTAAGTGTCAATATTGTTAAAAATTCATTTAAAAATAGATATGTTATTAAATGATATGGTATATGTAAAAGTTATAGATGATTCTATCTTTAAATTCCTGTATGTGATTAAGCCGAAAATACCTATTATTTTCGGCATACCTAAAATTCATAAAAACCCCTCAGATCCACCCCTCAGACCAATTGTATCTGCGGATGGCTCCAAAACCATGCCACTAGCAAAATATGTGGATTTAAAAACAAAACACATATGGGTGAGTAAGAGAACTATACTGAAAGATTCATGGGACTTATTAAAAGAACTTACACCTGAGGTGTATCTGGATAATTTGATGTTTGTAACCATTGATATTGTGGATCTTTTTTCATGCATACCATATGAAATGGGTATGCAAATGTTTGAAGAAACTGTATATCACGATAAGGATTTAACTCAAAATGAAAAAATAGTAAGTACAGCACTTATGGAAATAATACTTAAGTACAATTTCCTGATTTTCAATGGTGAATTTTTTCAGCAGATACAAGGTGTTTCAATGGGTGCAGCATGCACTCCTACGTATGCTAACATTGTGTTGGCAAAATGGGAGGAGAAATTTATATTAAGTTCCAAATTTAAGAATTATTGGATATTATATCGCAGATTTTTGGATGACATTGTCATCTTTTGGATAGGTGGTCATGAGAGATTTATAGAATTTATGGATTACTTAAATAATACTACTAATTTTTTGAAATTTACGTATAATATTTCAACCGATTTACTGCAATATTTAGATGTGGAAATATAGAAGACAAATCAGAAGTTGGAAACTAGAGTTTTTCGAAAAAGCACATTTTGTAATTCCTTCCTGCATTATGATAGTGCCCACCCTTTACATTGTAAAAGAAATATAGTAAAGGGACAATTTGTTAGAGGCTCCCGAATGACCAGTTTGGATATAGATTTTGTAAAAGAATGTGATTTATTAGAGAAAATGTTTATAGATAGAAGCTATCCTAGAGTATTTGTTAACAATATTAGGAAGGAAGTAGAAAAAGGTAGACTAGACAGGTTTAAATCCATTAAAGGTATGGGACACAATAATTGTAATGACATTCATGGGGGAGGAAATAAAGAAGAGCATTCCTCGGAGGGGTTTCACAGAGGTTTAGTAGTGGAGTACAACGCTACTAACCATAAGATGAGAGACATCCTTCAGAGGGAATGGGAAAAATTAGTATCACTTACGGATGTGGAGGAAATATCCAAAATAACACCAAAAGTAATATATAAAAATTCCCACAGTATAAGAAAAATCCTGGAAAATGGTAGTAATAGGGTTATTAGTGGGTCTAGAACCAATTTATTTTCGATGGGAAAGAGATGAATAGGGACGTATAAGTGTGGAAGATGTAATCAATGTCCCTATATTATAAATTAAAGTGAAATCCATCTTGAGAGTAGGAACAGATGGATTAAGAGTAGAGGTTTTTATTGCTGTGATACCAAAGGAGTGGTATATTTTGCGATATGTCAAAAATGTCAAGCGTTTTACGTAGGTAAAACGGAAAGAACATTAAGAAAAAGAATATATGAACATACCCATGAAATTTCAAAAGCAAAAGACACTAATGCACTTTATAAACATTCAAGAGTTTGTGAAGGATATAAATTTTATTTTTTTGTATTAGAACAAGTCAAACAAGATATTAGAGGGGGCCCTTGGGAGGAGATCTTAGAAAGTAAAGAATTATGGTGGCAAGTTACCCTGGAAGCAGGGAAAATTCTGGGTTTAAATGATTTTTTTAACAATATTGCCACTATTAAAATTAAGGGTTACCAGAATTTGATTGTAATTATAAATTTTCACAGTAGAGGGAGCTAGTCACCCTTAGACTTCTCTATTTATGTTTGTATTAGGAAGTATTTATGTTTCTTTTAAAAAACTTATTTAAGATTTTTATATATTTTTTATATTAATTTATAGATGTATAAGAAACATAGGAATGATGTGTGTTTTATGATTAATAATACAAAAGTTTTTATAGGTATTTTTTAAACAAGTGAGAAACGAATTATATATAAGGAATATTAGATTCATGAATATTCATGAGCTCCAAGAAACTATTGGTTTGTGCATTTAAATGTTTTGCGAAGACACTATTGGTTGATTGATTTTCATTTTTATATATAAGAGACAAATGGTATTAATTCACTAGTATCTGATGAAGTCCAAATGTTGAGGACGAAAACGCATGTTTCTTGTATTTTAAAAGCGTTAATGTTTTTAGAGTTCTTGCCAATAAATTGAGTGGTATAAAAGTTTCTTCGTTCTCTTGTTTGGCTCACTGCACTCGTTTTTGGATTTATTAGTTGATTTGAGTGCTTTCACTTGGTTTTGGATAATTATATTGAAACCAGGTGGGGTAATTTCATTATCATTTATATTTTTTTTCAGCCAGGTTTCTATAGCTATGACTATTGTCTTGGATTTGTTGCACATACATCTGACTGATATTTTAGAAGAGAAGGGCGGAAGTGTGATTTGGGAGAGGAAAAGAGAGTGGTAATGAAAAAAACTTCCAATAAGCATGCCCGATGTGAGTGTGAATGAGAGTGTGTCCCCAGGTAGGCTGGCACCCTATGTGGTGAGCTTCCCTTGCTTACATGCATTCATTGCTGAGACAGGCTCTCAGACTCAGTAATGACAATGAACTGTATTAAGCTTGTAAGAACGAATGAGTAAATGTTATTCTCACTATAATGCACTCCATGTCAGATAAACTGTCCCCATAAAATAACATCAGGTAAGTGAAAATGTAACTGCTAATATCTCGCCACCACAGTAATCCCCATTCACATTTATTTCAGGATATAACAAATTAGAAAATAATAACAACCACCATTATTATGGAAAAGATATAAATGTGATAAAAACATTTTTTTTTGGATGCTCACACTTCATTTTTTTCTGTGGTTTGTGGTTCATACATGTTTACTAGGCTATTAATGTATAAGGATCTTAAGAAGCCTAGCCTTATATCCTGATGTTAGCTTTTATATTATGCATACAAATAACCTAGAAGTAGGCCAAACAAGGATACATTGGGACATTTACATGTCTTCTGTATTCATGAGGGACATGGGTGGTAAACTGGGGGTAACTATGGTTACCCATCCATTCATCAAAATTACATTTGAATACAGTAGAAAAAGTACTTTGCTTTGTGTGGAGTGGAAGATGGTTATATGGAAGCAGTATTCCCTGTCATAAAAAAAATAAATAAAACTATCCCTCCAACATAGGTTCATACTAGGCTATCTGCCCTGGGGCATTTACAAGCCTAGCCCGAGTGTGTTTGGCTTTTGCCACCCTTTGATTTGATTTTACTGTGCCCTTTTAGGGTTAGTTTACTGTGCCTCTGTCTAGTAGTGACATAGAAGTAATCCCCGGGGTAAACCTACGATCCCCCGTCCACTCATCAAGATTCTTCTTGAAGAGAGTCAGTGAGGGGCTCTGCCTAACATGGACTGGGATTCTATTCCAGATAGGTTCATATTCTTCTATTTATTTTGCAAAATAGGTTAAGATCCCTTGAGTGGGTGCTAATGATACTACTGGATTTGCAAATGTGTAATAGGTCAGACAGGAAAAGGTCTGTTGAATCTCTATAAGCAAGGCAGAAGTTGCCACTAGATAGCGTGCATGATACTGAGAAAAGGGACAAGGCTTTGAGATGGTCTACATAGTTTTTACAATTTAGGCCCTTGAGGTTTTTTTGTGAGGAAGTGTGGTCATTTCAGTTGTGACAAGTATTTGGAAAAGTACATACTGAAAGGGGCATTATACTCAGTGATTGGACTAATAAGTGTAGTAGCTGTGCAATGAAAAAGGCTTCTTTACAACAGTGGATACATGGTGTTCAAAGGACAGTTCACTGTGAACACAGGTTCCCAGATTCTTAATTGTGGGAACTATTTTCAGGGGTGTGTTGTTAATGTGATAGTTACAAGGGGAATAATGCTTGCTGAAGGATGCAGTTATACACTTCTTAGCATTTAGTTTTAGTCAACACCTTTGACATCAGATATTTGTTTGGGACAGACCCTCTTGAAGGATCCTGGTGTCCTCTGAAGGGGTTGATGATGGCACCAAGTTTTCGGCCATCTGCAAACCTAGTCAACCCTTAACATTAGATTTGACCTCTAAGAAATAAATCGCAAAGAAGAGTATCCCAAGGACTAAACCGTGGGGTACACAACTAGGGACAGGTCTTTTGGAAGAAGTATATCCACCCACCCTAACCCTGGGTTCTATTTGTGAGCCAGTTTGCTAGCCAATGATTTACTTAGGGATTGACATTTAGCTGGACGAGTTTATCTATGATACCCAAGTGTGGGATGATGTTGAACATCTTTACTAGGTCTAGATATACTGTGTGCACAGTCTTTTCTCATCCTTTGCTTCAGTAACTTTCTTGAGTTGACCAGGTTAAGTAGGCAGGACCTGCCCTTGATGAATCTGAACTGGGTTGGGTCAAGAGTCTTTAGGTTACTTACACCATTATATATTAAATCCATAATGATCCCTCCATATTACAGATGAGACTGGTCAGGCTTATGGGTCTATAATTATCTGGGTCTACTGACGCCCTGTCCTTGTGTAAAGGAATGAATGTTGTTGTCCTCCATTCATCCAGTACAAAGCCTGTTTTGATGCTGATATTGGATAGCTTCTGTAGGGCATCAGTCAAGTCATGTTTAAGATTGATCAGAAGGCAGCCTAGTATGTTATCTGACCCCCATAGACAAAGTGTTCTTTAATTTAGATAGAGCTTTGAGAACTTGTTCTTGGGAGATTTGAGTGGAGGGTGTATTTATGTGCGGATGTGTGGGCAGTAATGGAGAGCACCGAACTGAAATAGTGTTTTTGGATGACGGTTGAAGTTTTACAGCAGGAGCATAGTTGAATACATGCGTGCTGTTGTCATAATGTTTTAAATCACTATAACAAAGACACTGATTCAGTCCAGTGTTCTCCATTGTCACCTATTTTTTCTGTCTACATACATCTCAAATGTCCCACATCTGCACAACTTATCTGATTTTCTGTTAATTTACTGAGGATTAGAGTCATTCAGTGATGGCAGACATTATAGTTTCATGTTTATGGTTACTGTTCAGAAAATGCATGTTGATGTTGTTCTGTTAATTTGACTATTCAACTGAATTGGGGGTAACATTAAAAAATGTCCCTGGTTTAATACTCTTGTACCTTATTAGTTTTGGCCTTGTTCAGAATTCTTGAGCAAATAAGTTTAGAGATATGTCAGATCATACAAGCTATACGTTTAGCATCCTGCAGTCACAGAGACATTCCCTATTTTGGTTCAAATATTTCCTCTTCTCTTAAAATCTGGGTTTTTGAGGAAATAAATGGTGATGTATATTCAGTAAATAAAGCAATTATTATTATAGACCTACTCCTTTAAAAATGAGTGATACTGGAGAACACTGGACTAAGCATAACTCACTTTTATATTCATGGACCCCAGTCACACTCAGTCCAGTGTTCTCCATTAACGCCAATATGTGAACTGAGAAGAAGGGTGAGGTGTGAGCTAATTTGGTCTGCTAGTAGACTGGCTATGTCCTCTGGGTATGAGTATGTGATATAATTTACTATTAAATCTGCACAGTGATGGACATTGTTTCTGACATTTATAACACAATAAAAGAAAGCTTTGTGGTTATCCTTAGCCTGGCTGACTATATTTACCTCATATCATATGTTTTTTGGCACCTTCATAGTTAGATTTATTTTTGTGTGCAATATATTTTTTTCTTTTATTACAACACATGACTATATTTGAGTTTCACAATATGCATTTATTTTTTAACGTGGCCTTATATTTATTTCAAGGTTGCAGGGTTGTAATATCTGCTACTAAAAGTAAAATGGGAAAACCATAGTTCTCAATCATCCCAAATTGCATTGGAGCACCCATTTTTAAGCTTAATCCCCTGATTGCCTGATTTGGGTGCCTCCCAAATGTGAGGTAAAGCGGCCTCTATTTTGGCTGTAGTTATCTTAGCCAGAGTGTCTCTTTACTGCATCTCATTTGCATCCTGCTTTGTTTCTTTCAGTTTCCTGTTGCTTACATACAGAAGTGTGGACCTGATGTGTTTTTGGTTTTTAATTAGGTCCACTCAGCCTGCATATCAGTGGCAGCATGTAGGAACCTTGTAGTTCATTCGTTGGAACCAGCTGTTCTACAAGCAGGACGAGGAAGGCAAGAAACACCTTGAAAGGAAGAAGAAGAATTTGCATTCTAGAGATGCTGCTGTTTGCTAAAACTCTAGGGAGAGACCATTTTTAGAAGTGGACTTTGGAGGTAAGCACATTGAAGCTACTGGAGCAGTGTATTTTGTCACATTAGGTCTGAGGTTTGCCATCGCTCATCATTGTTGGATCTTTATTTTTATTAATTCTTCACTGATCATCTTGCTGAAGTTAAATGTTCAACCGGTAAGATACATTTGCACTTTTCTGACAAATGTCAAACTTTGGACTGAAGTTACTAAATATTGACCTCAGTTTCAGACTTTTGGGCTGTTCCTCGTAAAATGTGTTTTCTGGCAAATCAATGACTGAAGTTACTAAATACTCATATCTTTCAGAAAAAGCATGATAACACATATCCTGTTATTCTAGCATTTTTTTAAGTTCATAGGAGCAATATTTAAAATCTGTCATGAATATTTGGGCCCTTGTCCCCCTCTTTATTTTATGCTTTGTCCAGATTTCTTGAGCTTTCAGGTTGAGGGGTATGTATAACCATGTCCAGGTCTTTGCCTCATATTTTTGGTGTGTTCCTCACAAAATGCATGGTTTTCTGGCAAATCACTGACTGAACTCACTAAATAGACATTTGAGTTTCAGACTTTGAGATCCTTCAAAAATGCATTCTAACACACATCCTCTTCCAGCATTTTTCAGGCTGGGCTTGGGAGTGCCTTCTGTGTGGAGTCTGCATGTCCTCCCCGTGGTTGGGTAGCGTTCGAAAGACATACGCGCGTAAATGGGCATGCCTTCGTTGAAGGTTGGGTGCCAAGCTGGCACCTCAGAGTTTCGTAAAAAAAATCTACTGCCAATCATTAGCAGACCGGAGTTCCGCTGTGGCGACTCCTTACTGGGAAAAGCTGAAAGACAAACAACAACATTGCAGAAATACTTAAAATATGCCCCTAATGTTTGGGCTTTTGTTGCCTCCATTATTTTATGCGTTGTAAAGATTTCTTGTGCTAAAAGTTTGAGAGGTATGTCACTGTCTAGAATGTTCTGATTTTTTTGGTTGTACCCATTTGATAGAGCTTTTAGCAATGTTTCTTTATAAAGCTGCATTCCTGGAAGTAGTGTTCTGCATTTGCTGTGAGATTTACAGATTTGTATAATTTGCTTCCAGGGGGGCCAGTTTCAGAACTGTTTTCTGACTTTCTTGAAAGTCTTGGGGAAAGTATTCATGAATCACAGATATTGGCTGTACGTAAACTCTGTTTAAATGATTTGAAATGTAGGAAATCAGCTTTTTCCATTTTTGCAAAGCATGTTGATTTATGTACATTTAATGGGGACATGTCTGTGAGACATTTATGACTTTTATTTTAAACAGTGCAGATTATTTTCTTTCTTCTGACAGTAACAATGTTCACTCTTGTTTTCCATGGTGGAAATGCATTCCTTTCCTAGTTTTTTTTCTCTAAACTTGCATTATTTCAGTTGTTTATTTTAACATTTAGCTACAATTGTTTTTGTCCTATAAATTTATGGAGTATTTTGAGTCAACCAAATAGTATGACTCAAGAATCCTCATTGTGCAGTGTTTTGCTTGGGCATTAGAGGTGGTAGCTATGGTGGCATGGGCACTTAGAATGTTAACTTGCCACTTGTTTACTTTTGTAGTATGTGTACTATTAACATATGCATATACAAGTCTTAGGAATATGTGTATTATGGATATATGCAAGTATTTTTGGAAGTGACTGTAGTTGTACCTTATGTTAGCACACAAGAATAAGTATTTAAACTGGTATATCCTTCGTAAAATGCATGTTACTGCAAAACCTGTTCTACCAACCTAAATTTTAGAGTAGCACTGAAAAAATGTGACCCTCTTAAGATTTGGCTTTCTGCATTACCCCAAATGTATTTCTTCGCCCCCAGTTTTCTGAATATGGCAAGTTAAGGTAGGAGGGTGTACTCTATACCAAGTGCCCATAATTCCAGAGCATGGTCGGATTTTCTCATTACCTTGATCTATCTTCATCATTCATGTTCACACTTGTCTTTGCAGATACTAGTTCACATACATATCATATCTTTGTGAAAATACTTCTGCGGAATAAACTTTGTGAGGCTCAGGTTGGTTAAGTAATGACTAATATGCAACTGAGTGATATAACATCCATGATCTATCAGTTTTGCAATATGTCCCTAATCCCTTCCATGAGCTTTTTCTTGGATGCATTATGAATCATTTGCAATAATGCATTTTTCTTGGAGGAGTTTCAAATCATTTAAAGTAATGCTCATTCAGATTTTATGCCTGCATATGTTGGCATGTTTTAAATTGGCTTACCAAGTTAAATAGGTTTACAGGAGGTTTCTGGCTTGGTTTCATGTCCTTTATCTGAACAGTTACATTTATTTTCTTCAGAAACACAAAATAATGACAGAATCACAAAATAGTATAGTACAAGCTACAATAGAAGGGAGTGCAATGCAAGCTTTCTTACAATGTTATAGTACAGCAACTCAGAAAGGTAAGACTTTTTGATTAACACTTAGCATCATACAAACTTCATTTTACTGCAAGAATACTTCACGGTACACTTGTTACTTTGAAGCTTTTTTAATTACACCTATTTTCTCCAAAGATGTTGCCTCAGAGAAGTGAATGACTACATTCCAAAGCAGCTGGAAGGTCACCATTAACTGGGTAATAGAAAGCAGGTATGGTCCAAGATATGCTGCCAATATTAACATTAGACATAGAGGGAGAAGTGACCTACAGTGACACACGAGCATCAAAAAGCACAAGATGAGCATCAAGTACTCAGCAAACCAACTCTAAAGTATTGGAGGTTGAAGCAGCTTTTATGAGTCTCCTTGGTGAACACAACTTGCCCTTTACAAATGGGGAGCATTTCTTGAAGCACATGAAGAGGTGCTGCACAGATGCAGAAGTGGTACGAAAAAATGACCCGTGACCCAGCAAGGGCTACTTTCATTGTAAAGGATGTAATGGGGCCAAAGTATAAGCATGAGGTTTCACAAATGTCAGAAAGTGCCACACTGCTTTAACCTAGACCAGAGTCAGACATAGGGGATGACAGCCTGGTTGTAATTTTACTTTATTTTTTACCTTGGCATTGGTAAGAATCTGCAGTAGTGCAGCAGTAGCGTTGTTGCCTCACAGCAAGAGGATCTCCCGTTCGATTCCCAGCTAGTGTGCGGGAGTGCCTTCTGTGTGGAGTCTGCATGTCCTCCCCGTGGGTTGAGTGGCTTTCTGAAAGACATGCGTGAATGGGTATGCCTTTGTTGAAGGTTGGGCGTCGAGCTGGCAACTCAGCACCCTGAAAATCTACTGCTAATCACCCCTAACCGGGAAACAACAACAATCTTGGCATTGGTAAAATGTTGTTAGATTCCTCAACATGCCTACTTGTGTCAGTGAAAGGGGCCAAGCCACTTATGACTTTGTAATGGAAACTCTGAGCAAGTCTGATATTCCTGTGAGCAACATGGTTGCTTATTCTTCAGACAATGCTGCATCTTTGATTTGTAAAAAGAATTTTGTACTATCCAGATTAAAAGAACTTCCATCATTTTTTAACATGGGCTACTTTTGCCACATTGCAGATTTTTGCATTACATTTGGTGTAAAGGCTATAGCTGCATCTATGGAGAAATTGATATTTGCCATGTACTGTCACTTTTCCAGCAGTGCACACAGTAAGCAGAAGCTTAAAGAGTTTGCATTGTTCATGGATATTGAACCCCTCGAAGTTATTAGGTATACCTCAACTCAATGGCTAAGCTTGACAAAAGTCATTAAAAGAATGCTTCCCTTCTGGCCCACCCTAAGATCCTACACATATCCTATGAACAACGGTCTGTTAAAATGGAGCTCATAGCGGAGAGTCTGCAAAGCCATGGCATTCCTGTTCCTGCAGTATGGCAGGAAACCCTTGCAGAACAATGTGTAAATGTAAGGGAGGGAAAGTAAATTGCTCACCTTGCATAATGATATGCCGAAAGTGCTACAGGCATATACTAGTAGGGTATTCAGATCACCATCACTAGCCATTTCTGGACAATGTATCTATTATTTATTCAATTCTTGAACTGCAAGACAACATTCTACCAGACAATGAAATCCATATTGGTCCTGATGCTGAAACCTATCTAGATGACAAACTGGAGGACATCAGAGGTACGATAGTAGAACAGAAACTTTTCACAAGAGCCGGTTTTACTTTGCAGTCCTACTTAAAATGAAAAGAAAATTCCCTGACAGAGATCCTCTGCAGAATATGGACAGCTTATTACATTCAAGTATGAAACTGCAGCTTTTTTCTACCATTAATGCAGATATTGGCAACTGTCTCTCTCTTTTTTTTTTTGTAGTTCATGAGTGGAACGCTGCAAACTGATTAACAATTTTTTGGGGTAGCAGATGACTGAGTGATCATATGGATCAGACATCTAATTTCCTAAAGCACTGGTCCATGGTACTTAGTATCTCTGCAATACAAGACCTTCCAACCTTCAAAAAAAGTAATGCACACTGTCATCTGCTTGTCACCCTTGAACAGTGAAGCAGAACGGGCATTTAACATGGTTTGCAAAAGTCGAAACTGAGCTCAGACATCATTTGGCCCCAAAACATTAAATTCTTTATTAGCAATAAAGATAAATGAGTACAACGACTGCTACTGTATGAAACAGCCAAAGGACACGTTAGAAGCAATAAGAAAATCAACAGCTGCTTACAACAAAGAACATTCCACAGAATTTTGTAATTGTACAATGTAAGCAAATCTAATTTTAAGAACCTTGCTGTGTATTAAATTCAACTAATCAAATATGTGCCTGCCTGTGCTGGACATTGGCTTTAATACCCCCCTCCAAAAGAGTAGCCCTTACACTGTAAGGACCACTTACTAAGCTGGCCACTGTCCTTTCTCTTGACCAACAGCATACACTGTATATGCCAGTTATTTTGTCTCCCTAGCTGCGAGGTTTCTGCATTCAGAAAATGAAAGAAAACATTCTACTTTACACCTCTCTGTTAATTGTTCTGTACTGACTATAAACAGATTACTCTGTCTGGTATAATTTAACCCGAGGATGGGAGGGTTACTGTAGTAGAATGTATTGCTAAATATCTCCTCTTTCACTCAGTCATCAACCTCATCTGCAGTACTGGTATGGGTCATATCTTATGACATTTCTGTTTCTTATAACACTGTGTAGAATAATTACTAGACCTTGGCAGGGTGTTGTATTTGTATCAGTTTCATTCAAAATTGGATATGCTTTGAGTATGTTGAGTCTGTGCCCTTTAACAACTTGTAATGTCAGTTGCTGGTGTTTTGGTATAAAAAACACTCCTAATATACTGGTTAATCCCATGAGTGTTTAGTAAGTGATGGTTTTATATTGTGTTCATTGCTGTAGTACAATGTTATGATAACTTGCACTATACATTTCTCTCTCTGATTGATTGATTGATCAATCAGTTTACCTCCTGCTAAACTTACTTTCAGCTTACATTCATTAACTTTCTTAACATCTCTCTATTTTTATACTTTCCCTATATTATCTTCCTCTCGCTCACTGTGGTCCTTCCTCCATCTGTTTTTTATAATAAGTATTAACTTCACTGCCTCAATACAATATGGCAGATTAGTACACTTTTTCTGTTTTCTTTCCTTTCAGTGCCTGTGGTCACTACATCCGACCCTGATACTGCAGCAGAAGCTCTGCCACAAGGGCCAACTCCCATACCCTTTCACAGAGTATTATCATTGTACAACATAAGCAAATTTAACTTTAAGAAACTGAGTATTAACTTCAACTAGTCAAATACGAGCCTCCCTGTGCTTGAAATTGGCTTTAACATCCCCCCTCCAAAAGAGTTCTTGCACTCTAAGGACCACTTACTAAGTTGGCCACTGTCCCCTTGACCAGTAACTTACACGTGTATACCAGTTACTTTGTCTCCCTAGCTGCCACATTTCTGCATTCAGGAAATGAAAGAAAACATGTACTTTGTACCTCTCTGCTGTTTGTACTGGCTAGAAACTGATTGTTATAATCTGACTGGAGGGTGGAAACCTGGCACACTTGGCTGCACTCTCCTACCCCTCTAATTCTATTATACTTCCTTCATACACATTTCACTTCTGGCTCTTATTCCCTAAACCCCCCCCCCCAACAACCTTACTGCTATCATACAAATGCTCCTATTTCTTTTAACCCAATTTTCAACTTTCATTTAATCTTTTATCACCATTCCCAACTACCTTGCTCCCTTCCATACTGCTTTGCACTATATTTCACTTATAGTCTCACCCCTACCACCACCTATCTGATCTACATTGTCTCCTACTTCTCCCAAACAAACCATTGCTTCTTTCTAATTTAACTACATCCTAATACTCTAGCCTTTTAAACCCCTCTATCCCTTACATTTCAAAGATACTAGGACAACCCAACTTTCTTCCTTCACAGAAAATACTTTTTACCTACCTACCCTCTATCGGCTTTCAGTCTCCACCACTACTAAATATCCCTCTGCTCTGCAACTTCTTTTACCTTCTTGATCCCCACACATCCCCTACCTGTCAACTGTAACATACAGATCCCTTTACTTAATCATGCTACTATTATCCTATATTCTCCTACTGTTGTGCCATCTCTCATATGACCATGACTCTATAATAGCTCTCAGTCTCTCTCCAGCTCTTTTACAACCACAGATTCTTACTTCATCCTTACACTCTCCATACATCGCACCAAACCTATTTAACAATGCCCCTCACCTTTCCTTTAAATACAGACTGAATAACTCCATTTCAACTCAAACCAAAACAAAAATTGGAAAAACACTCTCCAAAAAACAAGTATCAATAATTCTCCAATATATTAAAATCTTTCTGGGAGGAGGCATTCACACTAATCCTAGCCTCACTTATTACAATGAACATCAAGACAATTCTCTTTCCACACACTACTCAAACCTTACTACAGTCAATCCCCAACCCTGGTATTCTTAACTTTTGCTGCCATAAATGTTAAGAGACAGAAGAAATACATGTCTTGACTAAATAAATAAATAAAAAACACGATATTCACACTAACTAAAACTTGTCAAACTCAGCATAAATTACTCCAAAATTACACCTACCAGCTATAATATCATCCGTAATGACAAGGTGGTGGTATTCCCCTTATAACAAATCAATAGGAATATTACATTCAGCAGAGCTGCATATTACCTTCCTGAAATAAAACAAATATGAATTACTGTTCTTTACATCTCTCCCGGTGACAATACAGCTAGAAAATATTCTACATCAGATATCATAGGAAGTTACTAGGCTAGTGACCCCAGGGCCCTTACAACTGGCTTTGTACAGCCACAGCCAGGTTCTTCAATCCTTCCATGTTTAATTTTGATTTCTTTCTTTTCACCAACCCCTTACCTCTTTTTTCTACCTTCTCTTTTGGAAAAGTGATGCCTTTTTCTGTAGAATGAATGTTTTACGATAAAAAATGTTATTTCCTGTAATCTCAAAGCGGTTTCCTTTTTAGTATGTATACTCTTTGTTTTACGTACATTTATCAGTTTGTCTTCTTTATTTGCTATGAACTTCTTGCTTTTTTTATTGCCTTGTGTGTGCTCTGAAACCTCAAATTGTTGAATACTTGTATATAGAATTCCAGAGTTGTCAGTGGCATTATCTTGGGGTTGAGTGATCTTTATAAGCAACAGACATGTTCTTTCCTAAATATGTTCAATGTGAGCTTTGACTACATTATTTATCTCATTGGTGCAGTCATTAATGTATATAACAACAGTTCTCCAAGCTGTACCAATTGCACAAGTGCAGTCATCATCAGTAAGTTTAGATTTACTACTAATAATGGTAAGCAAATCATCCAACTTTTGATATGAGGAGCACAGATCACCAGGGCTATCAGGTGTTTCCTTTAAACATACATTAACATTTATTACACTGTAGAAGATATTTGTGCTTTTAGGAAATTAATGGCATACTTGTTTAATTAATTCATATTGAGCTGCAACTGAGTAAACAATTCTAAGAAACCACAAAGGCTCCTCACAAGAAAAATTCAAGGTCTTCAGCATCTGTCCTATATGGATCGTCTGAAATCATTGCCACAATTTGTTTCATATAGACTACTCAGCTGATCTCTGCCTTCCGTTTAAGACAAACTCTGACCCTTCTTTACTGGAAATGCTACATATCCGCAAGTCAAATTGTACACGGGTTACTTGCTCTAAAGACCTTAACCTGGTTTGTGGCATTAATAAAACCTGCTGGAGGGACAGATTTGTCCCCCAGCGGTTACCACCCCTTTGGAACAGACTCCCATATCACGTCAACCAGAGCACCTCATCAGTCTTCAAATACAATCTGGATGCTTGGATGGGTAACCGTAAATTCACTCCAGGGGTTCCACCTCTGTCCCTCTTGGGCATGGCTATTAGATGCTGACTGTGGAAATAAGGGTAGAACTTGGCAAGGCTTGTAAGGGCCACTAGTCTAGTAACTTCCTATGATCCAAAAAGAAAAGAATCAAAATCAGTTACCACAGAATTTAAAGGGAATGTAAATCAATTTGTAAGAGAAAATATGTAACTAAATATTACGTACAGTAAAGTTGTTGCTCTCACCATACAAGTTGTGAAAATTACACAAATGCTGAAATTCCTTTACATCTTGCACGACACCTATTTTTATCAATAAACACCAATAAATCACAAACCAATGCAGAATTGTTTAGATGCAACAAAATATAAATTAAAGTAAATATTTTTGTCTACAAGCTATCCCCTCTTAAATAAAAACAGTATGTACAAAATTATACATAAAAACGTGTTTTACACCAGGCTACTGCACAATCACAAACCAATACAGGATTGTTTAGCTAGTCTAGAGACTGTCACCGTTTCGGCATTGTTTTGCAAGGCATGTCTGCTACGTCCAACTCCTGAGTGGATGTAGGGTGATCTCTTGACCGCATAGCTAACAGCTTCTTCTTCTTGGCAGAATCCCTCACCTGTGCGGAAAACAGATACAATTGCGGATACATTTTCCTTTATTTTGAAAGCGAACGCACTTGCCTGTTAATCAGGTTGTTTATTCATGTTGCTACTGCACAGGCAGGGGTGCGTAAAATGAGATATTGCTAATAAATATTATAAAATGATGCCCAGTCTTTGTTTAATTAAACATTCGTGGGCATGACCATTAATGTGCTTATTTTAATATGCATATCTAAACATTAATTAAGTGTCTCCAGTTTTAAAGTCCCTTGCTCCGATTCTCTAATCTAGAGGTTGAGAGGTAAGTGGTGCAATAGTAGAAAGTCTGTGAAAAACACAGTAAAAGCTCTTTCGGTTGAACAAAGCTAATATGTTGGCTATAAGCCCTCAGGCATACCTGTTAACTTCATAGTGCAAGAATCAGGGGCAAAAATTAAGGGAAAAATAAATAACCAGGACCAAAATCAGGAACATAATATAAATATCGTCTTAAAAAGTTTCTAGAACAGTCTTTGTATTGGCCTTGAAATGTAGCACTTCTCAATGGATTTACCACAAAAAAAAAAAAAAAAAAAAGTATATTTTACAACAGATCAAAACAATGAGGCGAAACCAGTGGCATTCTGCGAAACTGTAAAGCTATGCCTCCAGATTTAATTGAAAATATAGAATTGACGAGCTTCAACCTATGCTTATTATAACAATACAACCATAGCTAACGTGCACATCTTTAAACTAACGTTTTTCTTTTCATCCAATACGTACGCCTCTTCCACTACACTGGAACGCATATAAAAGTCATTTGTATTAATCTGCATTTACTGAAATCAGGCTGTAAAATACACTGTGTAGCATATATCACTCAAAATACTTTTCGCGAAAAATTTAACAAATTCAAAAACAATCGAAAGAGCACACTGCTATGCTGCCCTATTACTTACATCCAACAAGAGCATTAAATGAACAGTTTGCATTACGCGCTCTAGAATAAGCTACTCTGGGACTGGAGAATTAGGTCAATATTTGGCGGGCACGCGCTTTCGTCAGTAATTCTGCGACTAAACAAACTGAGCTACTTTAATGAAATAACCGTGGGTGCTGTTTGAGTGTTGTACTCGTAATTCATTGTATATCGTAGTATCTGCTGGCAGGTGTGGGGTTCAACTGCTGAGCCCTAACCACTTGAATATGCGATCCTTGTGAAAGGTATCACGTTTTCCATTTCTAGAAGTTGACAGATTAAGGTGTGAATTACCTGCTGTCTCCCATTTTGAACGTACTTAATCATTCCTGTCTAAGTATAGTTTGCGGCTTTTGTGACTTAGTGTGTCATGTTCAGTTCTGTTTAACTGGTCTGTTTTGTCCATTTTAGTTTATTGTTCTAGTTTCATTTTTTCCTTGCTCTGCTAGGTCCCATGTTAACTGCTGTCACTGAGCCAAAACGGTCACCTGTGCAAAGAGTCATGTAATGTTTCAGATGTAGTTGGCTTGACGTGCCTTCACGGGTCGCCTGCATGCAGAAATGATTAACAGTCACGGATGTAACAGATTATGTAAACAATAATTATGCATGAGTTTATAAAGGGTTACTATCTTATTTATCTTGGGAGCCCAACACTTAATGTTGCTGACCATTTATTTAAAATGCATTATTTTTAAATAATATTTTAGGTGAACAGCTAACGACATGCTGTCAACTCAGGAGCTTAGTTTGGGGTGCACATTGCAGTATGATGTTTATTGGCCTGCAAGTTAATTTAATCATATAATTTTTAGAAGACTGTACTGTAATCAGTGAGTCTGTTTTGGGGTGCCCTTTTGTATGTTATTTGTGATGTTTTGTTTATACTAGGCTAATGACCACTAGGGTCTTTATAGGCCTAGCCTTGCAAGTCAACCAACTTCTGTCCATTAATACTTTGGAAGCCTATGTGGTGGGATATGTAAGGAGGTAGCTGAAGGTTATGTGGAGGTATGTTAGCTGAGGATTAATTTATTTACTGGCAACCTCTGTACATCAGACACATCGGGCCAGACAAGGGGTGAATTTGCGATTTACCATCCAATTATCAAGATTTTGTTTGAATAGGGTTCGGATGAACTCTGCTTCACATGGATGGGGAGCTTATTCCATAGTGCAAGGATCCTTTCAGACGCATGCCAGTCTCTCCAGCATGTGCTATTTATGTTGCAGGCAAAGTTCTAGTCCTTGAATCTAGTATTTCTGGTACTGTTTGTTTTGTTTGTATGCAAGAGATCCATCAGAGCTGGATCTAAGAGGCCTTGTATGCCAGGAAGATTGCCTGTCAGTAACCTGTAGGAAACTGAGTACAGAGATAGTGCCTTAGTGCGATCTCCTTGAATATCCTGTGCTACACAGATGTCTTTAAAGCCCTATCTCTGTACTCCGTGTACTACAGGTTGTGGTTATCTTATCTGCACTGTAAAAGAAGAAAGTAATGAAATATTGTTTTCCTGTAAATGCAGGAAATTTTCTGTGTCTGAAAGGGCATCACTTCACGAATGTAATTGTCTTGTCAATGACTGCATAGGTTGTCAACCAGAAAGACATAGGATTATATCTTATATGGAGATTATATCTTAAATTATTAGATATTGTGTTACAAACCAGATGTTTCTAACAACTGACAACACACAGGTTTCTGTGCTATTTTTGAGATGAGAAGTGAGATGGAGCCTATGTATCCTCTGTGGAGTATATTAGTTTTAATATTGTACTGATTTGAATACAGTTAAAAAGAAAGTTTTGAATATTTTTTATAAAAATGTTTTTAAATGATCATTGTTTAGCGAATAGGTGAAAAAGAATTTGCAGTATAACAAAATCTGTGGAGTTCTATTTTTTAAGACTTAGTCCAGTACATGTTTTCTTTATTGCTAATGAATGTCGGAATCATGGTTCCTTTTCCATGTGTCCCCAAACTTGCCTATCCATAAAACACATATATATACAGGTTAATTTTAAATAATATATTATGCTTTCTGCCTGTGCAGAAGTGGTGTTGGGTGGGGGAAATGATAACCCCATGACAATGTACACTGTCTGTTAATGTCACCATTATATCCTGTATTGTACATAATATAGCTGATTGTGGACAAAGACTAATGTAATTTAGTCTTCATTTGCAGCAAGCCCTTATGTAATTCTTCCATTCATTGTTTCCTTTAATTTCTCTCTGCTTTTTTTGAAGTCCCCTACTTCCAGCACTCTACAATTCACTGACATTCCATGAGTTAACCACAGAACAGTGTCTTACATGGACAGAGAAAGAGAAAGAATATAAATGTAAGTACGTTTTGGTAGTAGCACCTGAAGGTGGCAATTTTCCGAGTCCATATTTTTTGCAGTGGGTGTTCCTAGGATTGTGCAGTATGAGACCAGGACCATAGGATTGTGCAGTATGAGACCAGGACCATTGGTGAGGAACTAATCTCCCTATCCTCATATGCAAAGCCATGGAAAAAAGTTATAATGGAGATGATAAATAATGACCTAGGAAGCCTCCAGACACTGGAACCAACCCAGTTTGGTTTCGTCAAGGGGTGGTCATGCCTACTCAATCTTGTGAACTTCTTCGAGAAGGTCACCAAAGCAATGGATAGTGCAAAACAGTTCACACTGCCTACCTTGACTTGGCCAATGCATTTGACGCAATAACCCACTCTGGTATTGTTGACAAACTTAAGAGGTTAGGTATAAACCCTTATGTCACCCGTTGGTAGTCGCCTGGCTCACAGACAGGATCCAGGAAGTTAGACTTTTGAAATCCATTTCTAGAAAGACACCAGTCACTAGTGGAGTTCCTCAGGGATCAGTCTCAGGAATGCTACTTTTTGGCATCTACTTCTCTGAAGTCAAGGCCAACATCAAGGGCCTCTGGCTGACTAAATTGGCAGATGATTGCAACTTAGTGGCAGGCATAGAATCCTCCACTGACACTAATGTTTCCCAAGGAGGGCTGTTGTAGACGAATAACTGGTGTCAGAGCCATGGACTGAAAGTAAATGCTGAGAAATGCATAATACATCAAAAATAAATATACTACAAGACTGGTCAAACAGGGCAGTGCACTTGAACTTATCCTTGTTCAAATCACTGTAGACAAAGTCCTGTACCACTTCCTTGGAGTTATTTAACTGTAGTTTGCAAATGGATTTCATGCCTAATAAATGGAGAATAACAACAGTCATTCCTCTGCACAAAGGTGAGCCATCGACAAACCCAGGAAGTTACAGACCCATATGTTTCACTAGTCTCGTATGTAAAACCAAGGAAAGAATTGTCATGGAAATGATCAATAATGAGATAGGAATGCTCCAGACATTGGACCAAACCCAATTTAATTTCTTTGAGTGCAGGTCATGTCTCCTCAACCTGGTGGATGACTTTGAGAAGGCCACCAAAGCCGTGGATGAGGGCAAAATGGCTTGGAATGTCTACTTGGACCTGGCCAAGGCATGCGACACAATACCCTACTCAAGCATTGCTGACAGACTCAAGAAGTTAGGTATAAACCCTTATGTCACCCAGTGGATAGCTAGCTGGCTCACAGACAGGAGCCAGGAAGTTAGAATTGGGGAGGCCACCTTTACAATGAGGCCAGTCACAAACGGACTCCCTCAGGGATTGGACCTAAGACAGCTCTGTTTTGTCATTTATTCCTATGAAGTCAAGGCGAAAGTCAGTGGCCACTGGCTGACTAAATTTGTAGATGATTGCAAATTTGAAGCTGTTATAAAGTCCTGCACCAACACAAATGTTCTCCAGGATGGGCTTCCTCGACAGATAACTGATGTCAGAGCCACGGCTAAAACTAAATGCCAAGAAATGCATAATAGAATCCTTCAGGAAGTCGTCCACCCCTGGTAAGTATTATATTGACACTATACTCCTAAGAGTTGACCCAGCAGTCAGTGACTTGGGGACACGCATAGACAGCAATCTAGCCTTTGACCATCACATGTTTACAGTAGTGAGGAAGTCATTCTGTGTTGTACAGCTTATAAACAAAGGTATGATATCTAGGTCCAAGGAAGTCATTGTCCCACTGTAGTCATCGTTCATCTGTTATATTGTTGAATACAGTGCCCCCTTTGGTATGTATCTAACGAGGCATATCTAACAATTGAAACATCTATAGAGATTCCTCACTAAAAGAATACAGGGCATAAGTAACATGTCCTGTGCAGACCCCCTCAAAGCCCTATCCCTGTATTTTGTCTCCTACAGACTGTTGAGTGGAGATATATGCCTGGCATACAAAGCATTGTCAGACCCCCCCACCCTGATGGACCTCTTGCATAGCCACAAAACAAACAGTACCAGAATTGCCCATTCTGTAGACTTAAACTTTTCCTGTTATATAAATAGGACTAACTGGAGAGACAGGTATGCATCCCAGAGATGACTACTTCTCTGGAATAGGCTCCCCATCCACGTGAAGCTGAGTTCATCTCTAACCCAGTTAATGTGCAACTTGGAGTGCTGGATGGGGAATAGGAAATTTCATCCCTGGTTTGGCATCTGTGTCCCTAATGGACATAGGCAGCCTGTAAATGGTTCATCTTCCAGACCTCCTGTTTATAAATGCTTCATCTCCCAAGCCCCTGCTTACACTTACCAAAGGTACCTGAACTTATCAGAAATTAGGGATGCATGGCTAGGCAAAGCCCCCGCTAGCCATTAGCCAAGTACACACCTATGAATCTTTGAGACTATAAGCATGTCTAGCTTATCCTGCTGAGCTTGCTTTCACTGTAATCCTTACCAGGGCAAGCATTTTAGAAAATGAGCAAATAACAATCTCTCATTAAGTTTTGATTTGTCTTGGTCACATGGGCAGCTTTGATGCTATTTCGTTGAACAAAGAGAGGGGAACACATGCTATCTGCCATCATCCTTGGAAGGTAACATTGCAAGTGGTGGCTGAGTAGTAGTAACTTGAATGTATGTTACTGATCTACTTTTTTATATAACCCTTGTGTCAATGAATGCTGATTTATGCGGGAAAAAATCCAAAAGGCTGTGTACAGCCATTGCGGAAGAGGCAAGTACTAGGGATTTTAGTGGTAAGGTAGGGTTGGGAAGTGTGTGAGTATGTGTGTGTATATGTATGTGTGTCTGCCTAGGAGATAGTGTAAGACAGGTAGAGAGGAGGTGACCTTGGTGTCTCTGTGTGTGAGTGAATAGATTAATTTGTGATTGGGTGTGTAGGGTGCTGTATCTGTGTGTGAGATGGTGGGTTGGGGTGGGTGTCAGACCTCCTACACACACACACACACACACACACACACACACACACACACACACGTAGACTAATGCCCATAATCTACAACATTGGGTGGGGGGAGTACTAGCCACCAGGGATTACTAGATAAGATGTGTGCTGTAATGCAATTTAAACCAGTGTGGGGATTTTCTTGGGTGGGGGGGCACTAGACACCATGGATAGGACATGCAAGTTAGGATTGCGAACAAAACAAAATTTGAGAACAAACAAGACAACTCTGGACTAGGTATGGAGACTGTGGCTCGTGTTTGTATGTATGTGTGGATATTTGAATGTGTGTGTGTGTGTGTGTGTGTGTGTGTGTGTGTGTGTGTGTGTGTGTGTGTGTGTGTGTGTGTGTGTGTATATATTTATATATATATATATATATATATATATATATATATATATATATATATATGTGTGTGTGTGTTTGGGAGCGATGCCTTTGACTACAGAGCGTGGTAGTTAACTACCATGGAAAGTATTGATATGCACATTGCGGCAGCTAGCTGCAATTCTGAGACTTGCATATTGGTCTCTGAGTCACAAAATAGTGTGTTATTTATTTAACATTTGTTTACTGGGAAAGCCTGACTGGACACACGTCCTTTTTCAGCGGAGGCCCGGGGAGTGAAGCTCCACATTACGACAACAAAGTTTACCCAATGGCAACAATCACATAGTACAACAAAATTGTAGCATATCATTTAAACACAGTGAAAATAAGAAACTTTCTACAGTATATCTCACAGTACATATCTCAGTGGTGAGATGCATATCTCAGTTATACATTTATACATGTACATTATACAGTTAACTGTACATTATGTCTCAGTAGTGTATCATTTTTATGGTAAGGCATTTCCTGCATGAGGTAACTGAGAAAGACCACAGTAGAAGTATAGTGAGAAAGGTGAGTGTGTGAAGTACTAAGAGGGAGTAGGACAGTTTGAGTCTAGAGCTGAGCAGGTAAGATTTAAGTTCTTTTTTGAAGTGATGTTTATCAGTAATTGATCACAAGTCAGGAGGAAGGGAGTTCCAAACCTTAGCTGTACTTGATGAATAGAGTGACTGGCCAGCCATGTTGTTTATTTTAACTGTTACAGACCTTTGTTACTTAAGCCTAGAGGGCGATTTTTACTGTAGTGTTGCATTAGATTCTGAAGGGCTGAAATTTTTCCTGATTGGTGGATAAGAGAGTGAAGAGTGAGGAGTTGGTTGTAGGTAAGTAAGTTAGGTAGTTCGAGCCAGTTTAATTGTTTGAGTGCTAAGCAATGATATTCTCTGTAGTTGAGGTCTGTAGCAGATTTGGCTATTTTATTGCAGCAGCTTTCCAGTTCTGTGAGTTCACCCGTTTTTTAGATTAGTAAAAATGGTTGATGCATACAGTAGAGTAGAGATTAGATGAGTAGTTGCAAGAATAACTATAGTACTATTTGTAAGGTACTGTTTGTGTTGATAAAGACTACCAAGTTTTTTATGAACTTTTTTGATGGTATGGGCTATATGCAAGTCAAATTTGAGTGAACAGTGGTAGTTACACCTAGGAGTTTAGTATGAGGTAGAGGAGAAATGATGGTGAAGTTAACAGATGATGTAGAGAAAGGAGGTGGAGGGTCTGGTGTCTACCTGGGAAGAGGAGCATCTTGTTTAGATTTAGGATGAGTCATGATTCAGATAACCATTTTTCAACCAATAAAAATGTTTCTTGGGTAATTAACTGTAAATGTTGAAGATAGGATGCAGCACATATTAAGGTAGAGTCATCTGCATATTGGACAAGGGATGCATGTCTGGTGGCATTTATATAGTTGTAGGTGAAAAGAGCAAATAAAAGAAAGACCTTCTACATTGCCCACCTAATCATGAAGGGATTTACATCCAGATCTAGTGAGGTCATTGTTCCCCTGTACTCTTCACTTATCAGACCAATGATTGAGTACAATGCCCCATTCGGGATGTATCTCACCCGACATCTGCAGCAATTGGAGAGACCCCAAAAGTTCCTCACCAAAAGGATAAAGGGACTCCAAAATCTGTCATATGTTGCCAGATTGAAGAAACTCCAGCTCTATTCAGTCGCATACCGTCTGCTCAGAGGTGACGTGCCTGACATACAAGGCCATGTCCAACCCGGAATTAATGGACATGCTCCACCTCAAAAAATCCAAATCCACCAAAACCACTAGAGCAAGCGACTTAAACCTTAGCACGGATATAAATAGGACATGCTGGAGGGATAGATTTATCACTCAGAGACTCCTTATGCTGTGGAATAAAATCCCGGTCCATGTGAGGCAGAGCACCTCGCTGGCTCTGTTCAAGAGAAATCTTGACCTGTGGATGGGAGATCATAGGTTTACCCCGGGAATCATCTCTGTGTCACTGCTGGACAGAGGCACAACAAACTAATGGGCACAGTATTTTTTCATATAAGGGGTGGCGTAAGCCACAAAATTTGGGGCTAGGCTTATAAATGCCTTAGGGCAGATAGCCTAGTATAAACCTATGAACCTATAAAAGTGGTCCAAGAATGGATCCCTGTGGGACACCCAGATTCACAGGAAGTAGAGGAGCTATATCATTTTGCCATAGAACTGCTTATTTCCTTTCTCTAAGATAAGCTTTGAACCAGTTGATAATGGAGCAACTAAGGTTAAATTCTGTTAGAGTGTTGAGAAGTCTGGAGTGAAAGACAGTGTCAAATGCCTTTTATAGGTCAAGGAAAGTACTGTAAGACCACTATTCCTTTAATGGTTGATGGTGTCATGAAGGATATGAGGGCAGTGGAGGTGCTGTGGTAGGGGGCGAAAGCCATAATGTGGTTTGGAAAGGAGGTTATTGTTGAGAAGATGAGACCTTATTTGAGTGTGAATGCATCTTTCAGGGATTTTAGAGAGCTGGAACAAGATGCCAATGGGTCGGTCTAAAATTGGAAAGTTATGTTGAACTACCCTCTTTATGTGAATGAATTATATGGGATATCTTTTAGATTGAATGGATTTGTTGTTTTGTTGTAGATCTGAGATTGGTCTAATGGTTAAGGTGTTTACCTTACAGACACGAGTTGCAGGGTTTGATTCTCACATGGGGTAACTGGCTAGGCTTAAAATGGCCTGAAAGGGCAGGTAGCCTACTAGTACTAACCTATGAACCTATTAAAATGCAAACAGGATATGCAATGGCTTCAGCTGCTATTTTTAGGAATTCTGTGGGGTGTTTGTCATCTGCAAGAGTGGTGAGTTTGTTTTAGTAGTTTTTTTTTTTAATGTTAACTGGAACTGGATGAAAGGAGAAGTTGTTGCTAGAGGTCAGTTTAGGAGTATCCCGGTGAATGTTGGTAGAATCTTTTGTGAGAGCTAATATGGATTCTGTAAAGTATCTGCTAAATAGGTTAGGTTTCTATATTAAATAAGTTATCAGGGGTTGTAGGGGATGGGGTACTGATACTGCTAGGGTGGAGGATTTTATTGATAGTGACCTAGAGCAGTTTAGGATTGTTTTGGTTTTGAATTTGTGTGCTGTAGTAGAAACTTATTTTGTCAAGTTTAAGTTGTTGGTAGGTTTGTTTTGTCAAAAAAAAAAAAAAAAAAACAGATAAGTGTGCCGTGCTTTATCCCGCCTTTTTAGAAGAGGTTTGTATCTTTGGATAGTCATGCTGCATAGTTTGATTTAGTCCTAATGATCCTAGTTGATGTTAATCTGTCAAGGATGTTTAAAAAAGTTGAGTTGAAATATTCTGTGGTTTTATCATGTGGGAGATGTTTAGTGGTTGCCAGTCACAAGACTTTGGTGTGGATATTTGTGTTTGGGGACAGAAGTTCTTTTTACATGTAATAGTGAGGCATGTAGTATGTTAGTTTTTCTGGATGAGATTTTCTTCTAAGAAGAAGAAAGGTTGGGAAATGGTCACTTAGCCTGTCTGGGAGACAGCCTACCTGTAGTGAGGGTCTGGGCCTATTGATAAGTATCCAGTCGAGAATGGATTCTCTTTTTGTGCATTTATCTATCCTTGTGAGTGAGTGGATAATTTTGAGTGAAGCTGTGAAGGCTGATAATGGATGGTTGGGGATTTACTGTTACAGAAGGTCCAGTTGATACTGAGGTCCCCAATGATGATAGTTTCTTAGTTTCTTGTGGTAGGGCTGTTGATGCCCAGTTTTCTAACAAATTTTTCTAGAGATGCAGTTGTAGTCAAAAATATTTTAACGAAAAACTGGAATTTGTTAAGTAATGAAAAATGCATAAGGGAATTGTTAGGTGAGAAACCTATATGTGTATATAGAAAGGGAGCTACAATAAAAAAATCTACTAGAACAAAAGGAAAATAAGAGAGAAGGGCAAATGTTTATATGTGGCACATGTAAGTTTTGCCCTTATATCCTGGAGACTAGTAGTTTAGAAATAAATGGGGTTCGAATAAATATTAAGGAAAGCTCTAACTGTATTAGTGAAAGGGTGGTTTATTGTGCTATATGCGAAAATTGCACGATGTCCTTCAAGAATGCAACTGCAGTCATAACATGTGGGTTGTCCTGCCTCAGGCAGCCCTCGGTCGGCCGGATTCCAAAGTCTGGGCCCGACATCGGCTGATGTCGCATTTCTCTCCGACGTCAGAGCGGCTGGAGTATATAAGCATCAGCCGACGCCATTTTCCCCAGTCTTTCTTGCCGCGCGGTGCCCGAAGCAGAAGCAGTTCGCAAGTGCCGGTCGGTCAGCTCCTGTTTTCTATGATACCGAAGTCTTCAAAAAAGCTAAGTACCCCGTTGGGGACCTTTTCTTGCCTCAGCCGATGTCAGAAATTACTGAAAAAGTTAACAATTGTCTTTTTTGTGGTAAACAAATACCTCATAAGGATTTCCACTCTTACTGCCTCCCTTGCCTGGGCCCAGACCACGACGTCTCGGCCTGTGTAGCCTGTGCTCGCTTCAATAAGCGCACTCTCAGGCGCCGGGCGGAGTTCGCTGAAGATTTTTTCGGCGATAAATTTGCTTACACCATGCCGTCGGATCTTCCGACATCCCAAACTCCTAAAAAGCGAAAAGACCGGGACCGACATCCTCAGCCCGCGTCTACCACCGACTCCACGCCAAAACCTAGCGCGAGTGCTCCGGTTCCCTCTGAGACGGTCTCTCCTCCGCTCCGAACCAAAGACACCGCATTACCGACGACTCCGATTCCAGACATTACTCCGCCAGTTATAGATTTTCCTCCGGATACCGAAACCGAGGAAATGCCCGAGACCATTGCTGTAGACAAGGTCACTCCGGCACGTGGAGCTGCCAGGCCTCCTATGGCCATGTCTATTAAGGCCTACACCAGGGCTAAGGCAGCCAGCAAAACCAAGCATATTACTTCTAAATCTTTACCTCAGCCGACTCCGGAGACACAAATTATGTCCATGGCTGCTGATTTAATTTCCATGATTAGAGGTTCACAGGCCCATCCTGAGAGAGCATCCCAGCCTCCTCCTGATAAAAGGCCCCGGGTTGAACCCTCTGACCCTACTCCTTCAGATGAAGACTCTGAGGGCTCTGTCCACTCTGATAGCCAGGAAGAGCTCTTCCAGACCTATGAGGACTCGGATGCAGAAGATTCCATCCCTTCGGCCTCCCCTCCTGAGGATATTTCTTTTGGGGAAGTTCTGCCACCATGAGGGAACATTTCAAGTGGCAAGGACAGGAATATTCTGATTCTAGGAAACGCCTTAGGACTTTCCTTAAGAAGCCTCAGCACAGGCCCTTAGCTGTTCCTCCTGTACTTGATGTTCTGGATGATTTGTATTCTGACTCTAGTGCTACACCTGATTCTCTTCCTCCTGCTGTCCAGCCAAGCCGGACAGGTATTACAGGGTCCCAGAAACTCATTCCCATTTATTCAGGGCCCATACTGTTGATTTGGAAACTATTTCACAGGGGCCTAAAGGAGTTGCAGCCTCCACCTCAAAAAATCCTTTGCCCTCCAACAGGGAAGCGAGGTCATTAGAGAGATGGGGTAAAAAGGTTTACACATCCACTACCTTATCTATGAGAGCTTTAAATTGCCTTTTTCATATGTTACAATATCAGGATTATCTCTTAGAAGATTTACAAAAAACTTTAGCTTCTCCTGATCCTTTAGACAGGAAGTCTTTGCAGGAAGCTGTACATAACACTCAGCAAGTAAGCAATCACTTCCTGCAGTGTGGATATGATGCACTGGAAGCTTCATATAGGGCAGCTATGACCGGGGCAGTGATTCGTAGACATGCTTGGTTAAAAGATCAACCTCTACCAGATCATGTAAAAGCAAAGCTTCTGGATGCACCTTTGGAAAAGAACAAGCTTTTTGGTGCAAATGCTAAGGATGTGTTAAAGACCATCGAAGAAAAAGCAAAATCAGCTCAGACTGTGAAAGATTTCCTCCAGGTTCAACCCCCCAGGTTCAGTAGGAATTGGCCTTCAAAAAACTGGTCCTTTCCTAATCCAGAAAAGTTTCAAAGGGGTAAGAACAGACGTGGCCGAGGAAGAGGCCAGTACAGAGGCCCTTACAGGGGACGACAATGGCAGCCAGGAAACCAAAGAAGTGATGCAGGGGTTTCACCTGCCCAACAACCACAAACTCAATGACTTTCCTCTACTACCGCCTACCAGGGAACAACTAGAAGCTCCCTTGGGCGGGAAATTATCTCTGTTTGCAGAAAACTGGCACAGACTGACAAAGGACAAATGGATTTTGGACATTATAGACCGAGGGTACAGGTTTAATTTCCATACCTTACCAAGAAAACAAGGCATGCCAAACCTACCACAAAATCAGAGGGCAGAGGCTATCAAGCAAATCACTCTGCTGACTCGAATGAAAGCAATAGATAGAGTTCCACAACAAGAACAAGACCAGGGGTTTTACTCAAGACTGTTCCTTGTTCCAAGAAAAGAATCTCATTGGAGACCAATACTGGACTTGTCCGCATTAAACACCTTTCTCATAGTACCAAAGTTCAAAATGCTGACTCTACAGCAACTCCTTCCCATGCTGGGCAAGGAGTCGTGGCTGATTACTCTGGACCTCAAGGAGGCATACCTGCATGTCCCTATCAGACACAGCTGCAGAAGATACCTCAGATTTCTTGCAGGGCCAGAGCATTATCAATTCTCAGCATTGCCATTTGGCTTATCTGCTGCGCCCAGAGTATTTACAAAATGCCTGGCTTCAGTGATTGCTCATTGCAGGCTCCAGGGAATACAAATTTACCTGTACCTGGACGACTGCCTCATACAAGTGGACGACAAATTGATGTTGACAAAAAACCTGGATTATGTCATACGATTACTTCAAGCTCTGGGATACACAGTCAACTTCCAAAAGTCAAGACTGCAGCCATCCCAGCAAATAATCTTCTTAGGAGCCAAACTAGACACAGCCTCTCAGATGGCTTACCTGACAGAAGACAAGCAAGAGAAGTTAACTCATTACTTCAAAGGTTTAGCAAAACTCACCCAGATGACTGCAAGGAGATTCCTACAGGCCCTGGGTTACATGGCATCCTGCATTCTACTGGTTCCATTAGCAAAACTACACATGAGAAAGCTTCAATGGTACCTAAAAAGCATTTGGTCTCAACACAGCAACAATTTGGAGACAATCATACCACTCATTCCATGCCTACAAAAGGAATTCTTATGGTGGGCCTCGGTGAGCCAGGAAAACACAGGTATGTCATTCAAAAAAACACAGATAACACAGACCATGACTACAGACGCCTCAGACCTTGGATGGGGGGCGCAAATGGAAGGCAGGTGTATACAAGGACAATGGTCTCCAAAGGAAACACATCTGCATATAAACCAAAAGGAAATGCTGGCAGTGATGCATGCCATCGAGGCTTTTCAACACCAACTCCAGCACGGCCATTTAATGATACGGACAGACAACACCACTGTAATGTGGTACATAAACAAGCAGGGGGGAACCCACTCTTATACCCTTTGCAGACTGACAATGCAGCTTTGGGAGAAATCACTGCGCCTAAACATCCAGTTACAATCCCAGTTTGTTCCAGGAAAAGACAATGTGTTGGCGGACAGCCTAAGCAGGAATTTCACAGATCCACACGAGTGGAGGTTACATCCGAAGGCCTTCAGACAACTTACTTCGACGTGGGGCAAGCCAGAAGTGGACCTATTTTCCTCTCACCTCAACCATCTTCTACCAAAATTTTGCACAAGGACATACCATCCAAAAGCTTGGAAAATAGATGCCCTCTCATTCAACTGGAACTGCCTAGCAATCTATGCATTCCCACCTCTGCCACTGATGACCTCAGTATTACTAAAGATCAAAGCAGAGAAGCCCAAGGGAATCATAATAGCTCCGGATTGGCCAAGACAACACTGGTACCCACTACTACGGAGCATATGTCACACCAGGAGGCGGGCCCTCCCTCAGTGGCCTCTACTTTGACTCAACACAATTTCGAAACACTGCATCCAAATCTTCAGACACTGCAGCTAACAGCCTGGGAGATCCCATAAATAACTTCAGCTTATCTCTCTCCAAGGAAGTTCAGCGGATACTAACAGAGGCTCGAAGACCATCCACCAGAAAGGTTTATTTAGCAAAGTGGAAAAGATTCAGCAATTGGAATACCAGCAAGGGACATGATGCATCATTGTTGAACATCCCACTCATCTTGGAATATTTGGCAGATATGTTAAAGAACGGCCTCTCATATTCTTCCATAAAGATACATGCATCTGCTATTTCAGCTAGATACAACACTGATCCTCCTGTTTTCTCTCACCCCTTACTAAGACAATTCCTCAGGGGAATCAAGAACATTAAGCCACCAAGAAAGGCCCCAGTGCCAGCCTGGGACCTCAATTCTGTCTTAGAAAAACTGACTCTACCTCCTTTTGAGCCAGCAGCTTCAGTTGACTTGCAATTCCTCTCATGGAAGACAGCTTTCCTGTTGGCAATTACCTCAGCAAGAAGGGTTTCGGAGATACAGGCCCTAATGGCAATACCACTCTTTATTATTTTCCACAGAGACAGGGTTTCATTAAGGACCAACCCTACCTTTATGCCAAAGGTAGTATCTAGGGTTTCTCTAAATCAAGCCATTCATCTGCCTGCTTTCTTCCCCAATCCTGAGAATAAGGGGGAAAGACTTCTGCATACCTTGGACATTCACAGACAACTTCGATACTACCTGGACAGAACCAAGGCCAGTAGGAAGTCTGAACAACTTTTTGTAGCTTACGCCCCTGCAGTCCAAGGAAAAGCAATTTCAAAACAGACTATTTCTAAATGGATTGGACATTGCATCAGATTCTGTTATTCCTTTCATGGAAAGACTGTTCCAGCCAATGTCAGACCACATTCCACCAGAGCTACAGCCACCTCTACAGCATTCTTAAGAGGGGTGCCTACCAAGGACATTCTAGAAGCTGCTACATGGAGCTCCGTGCATACATTCTCCAAACACTACAATCTCCCTCTATATTCCAGATCCAGAGCAGGCTTTGCTTCGGCAGTCCTGCAGGGTTTGATTGCCTCACCATCCCTTTCCTAGAGCATACCTCCTCCCCCAGCTAAGCTATGGTATTCTACCCACATGTTATGACTGCAGTTGCATTCTTGAAGGACATAGTACAGTTTTGTACCCACCATAAATGTAGATGTCCGATAGACATGCAACTGCAGTCGGATTTTCCCTCCCTCCATACCCCTCTATGCCTAGGGTCCACTCCTATCCCTGTTATTCTTAGCTGGGAATATCTGTTATGGTGTATTTGTTTTATTGCTCATTTATTTGTTTGGAATCCTGTTTTTGTCTTCCAATTTGATTACAGCCTTCCTTGGAGGGCACCTGGCATCTGGGGCAAGAAACACTGAAGAAAATGGCGTCGGCTGATGCTTATATACTCCAGCCGCTCTGACGTCGGAGAGAAATGCGACATCAGCCGACGTCAGACCCAGACTTTGGAATCCAGCCGACCGAGGGCTGCCTGAGGCAGGACAACCCACATGTTATGACTGCAGTTGCATGTCTATCGGACATCTACATTTATGGTAGGTACAAAACTGTACTTTTCTGCCTGGGCAAAACAGAACGGAAATTGAAGAACAGGATAGGTGAACACCTAAAAAACATAAGGGATGGGTGTGAATTCAACGCCCTAGCTAAACATAATTCTGGAAATCCTGGGCACCAGTTTAAATTTATAGTTCTGGAATCTTTAAAAGTACTTGAAAGAGGGGGCACTTGGCCATATTTGTTGGAAAAACTAGAGCTTACTTGGCACCTACATTTAAATGCCCTAAATTGGCCAGGACTAAATGACAGCGTGTCCATTAGTAGCCTTCTTAAACTAAAAGCATTAAGAAGATGATATTTATTAACAAATTCATTTTCATGTAATCTAAACTGTTAATATTTTAAGTCTTTTAGGGGAGAGAAATATGATTTTAAAAGTGGCAACGGTGGTGCAGAGGTTAGCATTGCCACCTCGCAGCAAGAGGCTCTTCCATTCGATTCTCAGCTGGAGCTCCTTCTGTGTGGAGTCTGCATGTCCTCCCCATGGTTGAGTGACATGTAAAGACATCCAGGTAGGTGCATGTGCGAATGGGTGTGCCTTCTTTGAAGGTTGGGCATCAGGCTGGCAATTCAGCACCGTAAAAATCACTGCCAATCATTAGCGGATTGGAGTTCTGATGTGGTGACCCCTAACCAGGAAAACCTGAAAGACTTTTTTATCATGGAAATGCCTGTACAGGAGTATTTTAGAAGTACCTGATTTGAAAGCTTAATAAGTCTAGGTACCTTAGTAAGTTTTAAGGTTGGAAATAATTTTGAACTTCGGGTTATATATATGTATTTAATTGTATGTTAATTTTGTGTTTCTTAATTTTTAATGTTTAACTTTAAGATTTATGAAATTTATAGTTGAATGCATGCCTATAAGGATGATACAAGCTAGTATATAAGATTTACATTAGGCATACTGTTGCACTTTAAGAGAAGCAGGATGTGATGTCATCGCTTTGAAGTGATTTAAACTATTGCGGCAGAAAACATTGTAAATCTGATAAAGTTCCTAATACGTTAAGCTTGGGACAAAAGCACTTATTTGTTTTAATAATAAAAACAGTTGTGCGATCTTATGCTGCATTCCCTTTTTTATTTTTTTGTTTTGAGTTTGATACTTCTCAGAGGTGCAGACCAACTCTAGTGGGCTATGGTTGACCAAGTTTGCAGATGACTGCAAGCTGGGTGCTGTCATCAATTCCCCTAGTGATGTGGACATCTTTCAAGAGGGACTCACTCAGATAAATGACTGGTGCCAGAAACATGGCCTTAAACTGAATGCCAAAAAATGCATCATCATCCCTTTTGGGGAGAATGACATCCCCACAAATTATCACATTAATAATAAGGCACTAATCACACAATCAGTCGTACGGGACTTGCGAACCCAGGTTGATAGCTAACTGACTTCTGACAACCGTATTGCCTCCGTTGTACAGAAAGCTTTCTGCATGGCCCACCTCATTAGTAAGGGTATCTCATCCAGGGACAAGGTGGTCATAACTGTATTCTTCCCTTTATAAGACCGATTATTGAATACAGTGCCCCTTTCGGCATGTACCTTACAAAGCACATGCAACAGCTGAGAGACCACAGAGATTCCTCACCCAGAGAATCCAGGGCTTCAAACATCTACCCTATACAGATAGGCTAAAAGCCCTGTTCCTCTACTCAGTCTTCTGCAGACTCCTCAGAGGTGACCTCTGTCTGGCATACACAGTAATCGCAGACCCCGCCCTAATGGGACTGCTGCATATCTGAAAGTCAAGCTCCACTCGAATAACCCGAACACGCGACCTCAACCTGGTCTGTGACATCAATAGGACTTTTGATGAGACAGATTTGTGCCCTAGAGAGTCCCCCTTTTGTGGAATAGACTCCCTCTCTGCGTTAAGCAGAGTACCTCATTAACCCTTTTTAAGTGCAACCTGGATAACTGGATGGGGAACAGAAAATACGCCCCTGGGATTCCACCTATGTCCCTGCTGGACAGTGGCATAGGGTGCTGACTTGTTGGAATATATGTTAAATTCTTGTCTAGGCTTGTAAGGGCCTCAGGGCCAGTAGCCTAGTAACTTCCTATGATCCTATGGAAAAAATATGCAGAGAGAGGGGGGATGGGGAGTCTTGGGTTGCGGGAGAAAGCAAAATAAGCAAGGAGGCAAAATTGATTACCTGGGTCCTGGTAGTGTGCACGCCACTTGATTTTTATTCCGTAGCTTATTAATTATGTTGTAGTCGGGGAACACTAACACCTGTATCACATGCATTATTCCCAGTTAATTACAAAAAGTTGTCTGGGGAGTGTTCAGGATGCTTGAGAACTTGTGCAGGGGAGATAGCTCAGTGAGACATCTGCTAAAGAGAACACTTAATGGGTAGGTAGTGGGAGCTGATATAAAAGACAGGAAAACTTAGACAGAGAACAGATATAACAGTTATAATACCCCTTAATGCAGTCTTCAGTGAACTGTAGATTATATTTGCTTGAAACTAAAACAAAATAAATATGATACACCTTAGTGCAATCATCAAAGTAATCTAATGAAGAGTAGCTTCCAACTATAGCAAGATAGTATCAGGTAGAAATCATACAGTGAAATAATGAACAACAGTGGAACACTACATTGCAAAAAATTAACAGTTGCCAGGTGCAGAAGTATTACATTCGTTTAGATACGGACCCGGGCTGCATCCTACATGAACTCCAAGAAGAACTAAACCCAAACATAAAACTACTGTTCAATCTCAGCCTTACTACAGGATATGTACCCAAAGAGTGGCGTACAGCAACAGTGGTCCCTCTCCACAAAGGTGGTGCCTCAACGGATCCTGGAAACTATCGCCCCATAAGCCTGACTAGCTTGGTCTGCAAAGCTATGGAAAGGATAATCATGGACCTCATAAATAAAGATATTGGGGACCTACAGACACTGAATCCTACCCAGTTCGGCTTTGTTAAGGGCAAATCCTGCGTCTTAAACCTGGTCGATTTCTTTGAAACAGTCACCAAGGCCATTGACGAGGGGAAGGTGGTCCACACAGCCTACCTGGACCTTGCAAAAGCCTTCGATACAATACCCCACTCAGTCCTGGGACCTCTCTTGTTCGGTATATATTTCTCGGAGGTACAGGCTAACACGGAAGGACTGTGGCTGACCAAGTTCGCAGATGACTGCAAACTGGGCGCCATAATCGACTCTCCAGCCGACACAAGCATCCTACAAAAGGGCCTCATAGAAACAGACAACTGGTGCCAGAGCCATGGCCTTAAGCTAAACGCCAAAAAGTGTATAGTCATCCCCTTTGGCAAAAACAAAGTGCCCACAAATTACCACATAGGTGGTAATCCATTAAATCTGGAAGAAGTAATTAGGGACCTGGGTACCCAAGTTGATAGCAATCTCTCATTTGACAACCACGTGGCCAAAGTGGTTAGAAAAACATTTTATATAGCCCACCTAATCATGGAGGGATTCACATCTAGATCGGGGGAGGTCATCGTGCCTCTTTACTCATCCCTCATCAGGCCCATAATTGAGTACAATGCCCCTTTTGGGATGTACCTTACCAGACACCTGCAGCAATTGGAAAGACCCCAAAAGTACCTCACCAATAGGATCAAAGGGCTCAAACAGATGCCATATGCTGCCCATTTAAAGAAACTCCAGCTCTACTCAGTGGCATACTGCCTGCTCAGAGGCGATCTGTGCCTGACATATAAAGCCATGTCCAACCCGGAATTAATGGACATGCTGCACCTCAGAAAATCCAAATCCCATCGAGCTACGCGCTCGAGAGACTTGTACCTCAGCACTGAAATAAATAGGACATGCTGGAGGGACAGATTCATAACCCAGAGGCTCCCTTCACTCTGGAATAAAATCCCAGTCCAGGTTAGGCAGAGTCCCTCATTTCCTCTCTTCAAGAGGAATCTTGATGAGTGGATGGGAGATTGTAGGTTTACCCCGGGTATCACTTCTGTGTCACTGTTAGACAGAGGCACAGTATGCTAACCTCGAAAAAGGGCATAGCAAAATTCATTTAAAATGGGTGGCGAAAGCCAAACACATTCTGGCTAGGCTTATAAATGCCCTAGGGCAGATAGCCTAGTATGAACCTATGAGATTGCATTTGTCATATGTAAATGTGACCACTACAGTACTTAGGAAAAAACAAAGGTTCAAAGGACAACTAACAGTAAACTTAATTAGATAGAGCCTTGTATGTATAGGGTATAGATTCCCGGTTCCCAATTACACAAGTTGGAGTAAGGAGAAATTACAACTGTGGATGCATTACCCAGGCTACAATAACTGCAGGACTACCAGCAGTCACAAAATGACCATTAAAGAGTCAAGTGTATTTAGAGGCAGTAAGAATATTTATAAAAAAACAAAAAAAACATGTATTCTGTTTTTAACAATGAAAGTACTGCAGCTGAGAACATACCAAATTAACATCAGAATGATATCAGTACAGCTGTCTGAAGGCTAAATTATATGCTAAGTAAGTCGCAGGCAGCCAGAAGTACCAGACAAAGGGAAACTGTGAGCAAGAACACCTTCACTTAGGAGCTCCGGTTTCGGCAATGTTAAATTATGTTACCGAAGAAATCGTGGAGCACAGAGAATCCTGAAGGCTATAGCTATAAAAATGATAAATAAGTAGGGCCTTTGTAGCGACAGCCTTATTGGTAACACAAGGCCTGTTAATGAACCTCCAGGTTTCCCTTTTTATGTCCGTTGTAAAGCACATAAAGTTTCAGCTTTCTGTGCAAATAAGAAGATATTTCTCTTCAATTTCATGTATTTTTTGAAGCTAACTTTGTCAATAATGGCAGAATAGCCTAAAATTAAAAAGTATGCCTTCACGTTTTTTCATATTGAGGTTCAGAAAATTTGTGTAGTTAAACTCTTGTCCTTTTAAGAATCTGGATGCAAACAGTAACTTTCCTAGTTCTGTAACTTCTGTGGGCTTTAGAAAAGGCAGTAAACCAAATATTTCTACAGAAAATGAGAATTTGAGATATGTAGCTGTGGTGCTAGAGTATAAACTCACTCTATGGTTAAGATAGTCTTCTTTATTCAATGTTGAAAGCGTTGTTCCAAATACAATAAAGGCTGTCCTTGTACCCACGTATCACTCTATGTAGGTGATACAAACATTGATCTCACACGGATTAATAGAAAAATTTGTTGATCTCACATGGATTAATAGAAAAATTTATTACCAAAAAAAATGAAAATAAAATACTTAAAACACGTAAGTTCAAAAAGAATAAAAACAAATAACTGATTTAGCGCTTTCATCTCCAACACCAGAGACTTCCTCAGAATCCAGTTACCATTCACATTTCTTACTTTTATATATCATACTTAATTAATTACTAATTGAACATTTGTCTGATTAATTGCTTATACTTATAAATTGAAGGGCTAGACTTACTATAATGAATTTATGCAACACTGAAAAAACATTTTGAATAAAATTGTTAAATGAGCCAACATACATACAAAGAATATATACACACATATATATATATATATATATATATATATATATGAATAATATATATACATATATACATATATACATTCAGTTTTTGCCAAAGGCACGTTTGTAAATAAATGCATACTGACTTGTTAACCAAAGAAACCCCCCCCCAAAAAAAATAATAATTGATTAAATCAACTAATAAATAAATATTTTGTTGAGTACATATATGCAAAGTAAATGCATAGGTCTATCTCAATATGTATATGTGTAGACATAAAGAATATACCGATATAACAAATATGTACCTATTTATATATAGTGTATATATATATATATATATATATATATATATATATAAATAATGAATTAAATATATCTTTTAAAAATATATTGGTAGTGTGTAATTATACATCAATTAAAACATCAATTAAGAATAACCATATTGTGTAATAGATGATGCCTCGGCGAAGCCTATTCTTATCAATATATTCATTCATTTCATAAAAACAAGTATTAAAAGTATTTAGACAAATCACCAAATATTGATAATAATTAATTAATATTAACATAATACTGAGTTTTATTTAAAATGATACTAATAATTTTGTTTGAAAATATTATACTAATAGTTTTATTTATTTAAAAATATATACAGAAGATTGTTAAAACTGATAGAAATGTTGTGTTAATATCACAATAACAAGCTATGTGTATATAAAAAAATTATATATATGTATAGGTAAATAAATAAATAAATAAAATATATTATATATTACAACCCTAAAAACATGGTTAAACCCTTTAGAAAAGAACCTGTTGAATAGTTCTATTCTAGAGGTTATAGGTTTTACAGTTTTTCTTGCATCTGGTCATTTTACCTTTTCTTTGGGTCTGCCGCCAATATTTTTAATGCCGGAGTTATAGATATATGATCGTTTAATCCTTTTCCACTACATGCGTCTAATCTCAACTGCCAGATCATTTCCCTATACTCTAGCTTAGTCTCCCAATCACCTTCTCTATCCATGGGTTAGATTTCCTCTAGCACCCAAAATTTGAAATCTGCCTGTTTACATACCATTGCGTGCCTATATAATGCATTGTTGTCATTATGTTTGCTAATGTCCCTCGTGTATTGATATATTCTGTTCCCAAGGTGGCGTTCAGTTTTGCCTATATAGTAACTCCAGCATACTTTACAGAATACTAAATATACTACTCCTTTTGAGTAACAACTATTGTACCTTTTGGCTTTTAAAGTTATGTCCAAACTAGGTATTCTGATTTCTTTCAATCCAGCAATGAATGTGCATTGTGCACACCTACCACATTTAAAAGTGCCATGTCTCTTGTTAGCCCCACTGACACTAGTAGTTCTCTGTTCAATAATATTTTTGATATTCTTGTTCCTTCTAAAACTGTATTTTATGTCACTTTGAAATGCATCAGTTTTTGTTGCTATATTCCTGAACATCTCCCAGGTGTCATCAATACTTTTCCTCAACCATTTTACACCTTGATGGTATGTAATCGTCAGGGTGTATCATTTACTACAATTGAGTTAGGAGTATTAGAACTACTCATCACTATTAATGAGTATGGGCTCCACACACCCTTCTTTAGCTAACAAAGCATTGTATTCGTTGCCTCTTTCTGATATTACACATTCTTTTATAGGGCTGATGAAATCCATAGGATAGCCTCTTTCATAAAACATTTTTTCTACTTTATCTATTTCTTTTAAAAATTCTGTATCGTCTGAAATCATTCTGGCCATCCTAATCATTTGTCCTTTTACTATGTTTTTCATAAGTTGGTAAGGATGATCACTATTGAAATGTAGGTAGGCATTGGAATGATGTTCCTTTCTAAATACATTAGACCTATAACATTTACTCTGATTGTCCTTACTTAATTTAATATCTAAGAAATGTATTTCCTCTGCATCTATTTGGTGTGTAAAATGCAAGAAGGTGGTTGTCTGGTTTATGTATTGTATAAAGTCTTGAATGTACTCATATGGACCAGACCATAAAATAAATATATCGTCCAGGAAACGAAAATAATTAATAATATATTGACTGTATATAGAGTTGAACACATATTTCTTTTCCCAAAATAACATAATGATGTTAGCGTACATAGGGGCACAAGCTGAGCCCATGGCAACTCCTTCTTTCTGGTGGTAGTAATCTCCCTCATAATACACATAGTTGTACTTTAATATCAGTTCCATACATTCCAAAACTGTTCTAAAATCAGCTCCTGTTACTAGTTTCAATTCAACAAGTACTTTTTCAAACCAGTCTAAACCAATGTCTTGGGGTATAACTGAAAACAATTCTTTAACATCAATAGTAATAAACAACATGTTATCTAAATAAGTACTCCCACTTATCTTTTTCAAAAAATCCCATGAATCAATCAGAATATGGTCATATTTAGTATTGAATCCTTTTAACATAGTGTCTACATAAATTGCCAAGGGCTGAGTTTTTGATCCCTGAGATGACACTATGGGTCTCATGGGTGGGTTGTGTAGGGATTTATGTATTTTGGGTATACCAAAAATACCCGGAATGACGGGTTTTGGTACTTTTAAAAATGTATACAGTTCAACATCAATCATTCTTGTAAACAGATTGTCTTCCAGAATGAGATCTGTCTTCCTGTATGAAATATTAATCTCATTCTTTGTTACTGAACCATATTGCTCTTCCTTGTCCAAAATATCCTTCATTTTCTTAATGTAATCCCATCTATCCATAATAACTACCCCTCCCCCTTTGTCAGGTTTCATGATACGAATTTTATCATTACTACTCAAATCTCTAAGTAGTTTTTGTTCAGCGTTAGTTAAATTACTTTTGTTTGTTTTTTTATTATTATTAATATTGTTGTTCTTATATCCATTTCGTATCCTGTTTATGACGCATTTTTCAAAATTTAAAATTTCGTATTGTAATGGGGGGTTGTAAGTACTATGTCTTGCTAAAGAATTCTCTCTATCTTGACCTACTCTGTCCTTAAATATATGTTTAAAATTTAATTTTCGTGTAAATAACTTGATATCTAGTATAATATTTTCAACTCTAGGTTTGTTGACCGGTACAAAAGTAAACCCTTTGGTAAATAACCTGAAAAAAGCTTCATTAATCAATGTTTCAGTGTAATTAAATATATTAAAATTGTTAAAAGTATGTATAGTGACGTCCACATGTTCCTGTGCATCCAAAAATAATTCAGGGCTACAATCACTTGTTGAATCTTGGCACAAAACCATATCAAAGTCACCTATCTGTATATTCTCCCTGTATGCATTACCTGTGCATAGGTTTGTTGAGTCCGATTTCTCAACCTCTCTGACCTCCTGGGTTCGTCTGTCCCTAAAGGGACATCGGTTCTGAGGTTGTTGCCATTTTCTATTGTATCAAAATGTTCTTCCTGTGAATATCAATGGTATTCCATTGGGTTGGGATCCAATTGCCCCTTTTCCCATTTAGCACCTCTTCCAGCCCCTCTGTAACTATTATTTTTGTTATACCTTGTCCTGTGTGATATATATGGGCCCTTCCCCTTTTCCTGGTTCCTAAATATATTTTCATCAGCATATGCATTTCCTTTCTCATAATCACCAAGGTCCCTTTCAAGTTTCTTTAGTTTTCTGTTAATATTCATATTGGTAGCAGAGTCGATGTTGTACAATACCCTAAAGTACAAATGCTTATACTCATCAACTCAAAACAATAAATCAGTATTAATTTCACTGTATAGCTTATCTATTTCATTTTTAGTTTGTTCCATTACATCAGTGTTGTGTTTCATCATCAGTTTTAACATAGCTAGCCCACATTCATTTAAAATATCGCAAATACTTTTAAAAAATATTTTGTCACCATTCACATTGTTCGGAAACTTGTTAAGTCTCAAACCTTTAGGTACTATCTTTTCTTTTATACATTTGTCAAAGTACCAATTTTCTACACTAAGTGATTTGAATTTTAATAACAATTTTTAAAAAATCTTACATTTGTCCTTATAGGTTAAGCTGTTTGCTGGTTCTTTCGTTTTTTCTTTTTCTTTGGTAAGAGCACATGATTTGTTTAACCATGTACTAAAATCCATTTCCTTATACATGTCTATGGCTTGTGCTTCCATTCTGTCGTGAGTTCCATTAGAACGAAAGGTTGAAACATTATGCCCATCATTTCTTCTCCTACTCGCGTTTTCCACCATACCTTCTCTACCTCTGGTTGCAGCGTCGCATACCTCCGACGTCATCCTAACAGCCCCCATCTCCTTCGGGCTGCTTTGCGCACAAGGTATACCATTAGAAGAACCCGTTAACAGAGTATCTGTTTGTGAATGGGCTTGAATAACCCTTAGCAGTTCGTTCAACATGGTACTGCTATCCATGTGCTGGGTTTGACTCCTCGTATCCGGAACACAAAGAAATGCCAACTTATAACCACACAACCAAAAGGCTGAAATGAAACAAAGTCCAATGTTGAAAGCGTTGTTCCAAATACAATAAATATATATATATATATATATATATATATATATATATATATATATATATATATTCTTTGTATGTATGTTGGCTCATTTAACACAATTTTATTCAAAATGTTTTTTCAGTGTTGCATAAATTCATTATAGAAATCTAGCCCTTTAATTTATAAGTATAAGCAATTAATCAGACAAATGTTCAATTAGTAATTAATTAAGTATGATATATAAAGTAAGAAATGTGAATGGTAACTGGATTCTGAGGAAGTCTCTGGTGTTGGAGATGAAAGCGCTAAATCAGTTACTTTGTTTTTATTCTTTTTTAACTTACGTGTTTTAAGTATTTTATTTTCATTTTTTTGGTAATAAATTTTTCTATTAATCCGTGTGAGATCGATGTTTGTATCACCTACATAGAGTGATACGTGGTTACAAGGACAGCCTTTATTGTATTTGGAACAACGCTTTCAACATTGGACTTTGTTTCGTTTCAGCCTTTTGGTTGTGTGGTTATTGGTCTTCTTTATTGAAATCATTGAATAAAGAAAAAGAATAACGTTTATAGGCTGTTTTATGGTGCTATTGAAGGCATGGGTAAGACTATTGAGGATTTTATTTTTGAAATGGAAGATTTATTTATCTCTACTGTGATTACATTATGCTTCTGCTGGACACTTCCAGTCGAAATTTGGAAAATTCTCTTAGGAGAGGAGGAGTCATATGAGCTGACAGAGTTTTTCCTCCTATATTCCCCATGTTCTTTGAGTAAGTATTTTGTAGCAGTTAGAGAGAGTATATGATATAGCAAGTAAGGATTTTAGTAGTCTAGAAAGGCAGCATACCACATCAGAAATTTTATTGTCTGGTTCAGGACTGTCGGCTGTGGTTTTAAAACAGACCTAGTTGCTGTAGGAGCTGGTAAGGTGTTTTTGTAGAGTTCTTTCATCAGTTAGCTATAAACAGTTTCATACCCTGACAAAAAGAATGTGTTTAGTCATAAATACATTGAGAGTTTAATTTCCTTTTGAAGATAAGATATACAGTCATTGATCTGATGACGAGAGCTTAAAGATAAAACAGTAATGCATTTGTGGCCACTATTTGACAGAGTAATCAAAAATATAACATAAAAGATGGTACATAACTAGTTTTTAACAACACATTTTAATGTGCAAGAGTTATAAAGTGATCTCTCTTAACATGCTGCATGTTTCTCTTTCAATTACATTTCTTTTATTCAGGTAACTCACACAGACTTTTGTAAAGGCAAAAACAAACAGTGTTTCATTTTCAAGCTCTTTAGAAGTTTAGTCAAATTGTAGAATTTGTTAGTGTCATGGATAATACAGTGTCTTATAAATGTGTTTGTTTTCCACTGCCAGTAGGTGGTCCACTCAGATTACCTTAGTGTATTTCTCTGGAACAGCTAAGACTTAACACCATCGTGACTGGTTGGTTAGGTGTTGTCCAGGCATGAAGCACTATTGCTAGGCTACTGATGCCAGGATGGAATAGTGGAACCGTCATATACCCAAATATTTTCCAAACCTTATTGATACCAGGTGGTAGTCTTATAACTTTGGATTGTTCTGCAGATGCACACTATTATGCAAACATTTTTCAAAACTTTATCTACATCTTCTCTCATTTTGAAATAATAGAACACTTTTGAATACAACAGATAATGCTGTAAAAACCCAAAACCCTTTGTACAATAGAGTTGAAGACCAAGTCACAGGAATTTATAAAAGGAAATGCATGTTAATTGTCTTCCTGCTTAAAAGCAATATGCCAGTAAAAATCAATGTAATCAGCATGATGGAATTGTTGGAAAAGAGAAGTGTTAAAATTTGTCAGGACTTTTTGCCAGTGTTGTGTCATTAGAGGGGAAGAGCCCTGACTATGACCCAGGCACCCCTTGTTTGATTAGCAGCTTGGGTGCTTGAGATGCTGGCAGGAGAGAGATGGGGGTGCATGCCCACCCTGGTGGGAGGAGGAGGACAGTTCTGTTTGCATTCCCCATGACATCCCTGGTGTAGGTTGGGAATGACATGGACAGGGCCTAGTTAAAACGAGGGTGGGGGGTTAGAGTGAGGCATAGCAGAGCTTCATCTGAGGTGGGTTGAGATGTTGCCCTTTTCCGTTGCATACCTGCTCCTCAGGGTGCAACCACCTAACAGGAGGAGGGATCTGCTGACATAAACGGTCGCTCTCTTTCAGTCTGAGATTGTCTGCCATCAGCTTTTATAAAGAGATGTACCGCCATAAGCCATTAGTCTATTTCTAAAAGTGTCCCACAGTCAGGTTTCACTTATCTGAATTTAAGATCTTTTTCTTGTTCAACCAGGGATGTGTGGTACCTGTCATTCCATTTTGAAGTTTTCTTTGCTATTTCTGTTAGCGGAGCAGTCATTTTGTTAGGATTATAGGTGTATACTAGGCTAATGGCCACAGGGGCCTTTTTAGGACTAGCCATGCATTCCAAGTCCCCGACAAGTTTTGGTACTCTTGATAAATGTAAGTAGGGATGTGGGGGATGAAACATTTATAAACCGTGACCTGGGAGATGAGCCATTTAAAGGCTGCCTGTGTCCATTAGAGAGACAGGTGCCAAACCAGGGATGAATCTCCTGTTCCAATCCAATTGTCCAAGTTACACTTGAATTGAGTTTGGAAGGAACTCTGCTTCACATGATGGGGAGTCTGTTCCAGAGAAATAGAATGCATACTTGTCTGTCCAGCAGGTACTATTTATATCACAGGCAAGGTTTAAGTCTTTAGAATGGGTAATTTTGGTGCAGTTCGTTTTGCGTATGTGCAGGAGGTCCGTCAGAGTGGGGTCTGACAACGCTTTGTATGCCAGGCATGGATCTCATCTTAAGAGCCTGTAGGAGACAAAATATAGTGACTGGGCTTAGAAGCTGTCTTCACAGGACATGCTACTTGAGCTCTGTATTCTTTTAGTGAAGAAACTCTATGGATGTTCCAGTTGTTGGATTTGCCTGGTTAGGTATATGCTAGGGGGGCATTGTACTCGATGATAGGTCTGATGAATTCTGAATACAGTGCAACAGTTATCTCCTTGGCCCAAGATGCCATTTTTTAATGAAATGTGTACCGTGGCGTGCTGTGTTGTAAGAAAATTCCTGACATCTTTCACATTGGAGAAGCTAGGCCTTGATATTGTTTGACCATGTTGGTCTTTGGTAGCATACCTTTCTGGGAGGGAGATGAAATAATAAAGCTCAAGTTTACCTTTATTAGATTTACACTTTATTGAGTTTAAGGACACTGTCTTTTTAGCTTTTCATGTATGCTTTGTAAGATTTTGTTCTTGGGAAGAAAATGATGGCATCACTGAAGTTTTTAGCACCTGCTATACATATCATACTTTTAAGGAGAAAAATAATCATGCAGAATATTATACTCTTAAAGTAGTAGATGTTCTAATAACTAAGCCAAAATAGGAATGGAGAAAGGAGATTCTGCCTATAGAGATGACTGCATTTAGGGATACAGGCAATAGGTAGGAGGGGGCAGGAATGTATTGAAGAAAACTGGCAAAGGATCCAAGGTATTGAAAGCAAATAAATAGAAAGAGAACAGAATGGGAAGATGCCAAGAACTTATCTGGACTGCAGGTTAGAGATTGCCTATACTCTGATATCAATGGTTGATAGGGAAGGGGGGAAGGAAAAGAGAAATGGGGGGTCCTAAATGAAAGACTAGCAGTGGTAGAATTTCTATTAGAATCTGGAATAGAAGTTGCCGTTAATGGGGGGGGTCCTAAATGAAAAACTAGCAGTGGTAGAGTTTTTATTAGAATCTGGAATAGAAGTTGCCTTTAAGAAAGGAATAATTAGTAGAGCATATAAAGTATTGCATCATAACTATAAGAATCAATTAGATGAGGTTAGGAAGGATTGGGAAGAGAAATTGGATAAGCAATTCACAAAGAAAATATGGGTGGATATATGTATGTCTCCCCAATATGCAACAGAATCTGTAAGATTAGGATATTTAGTGAAGAAAAGGGCAAACTGGTTCCATCACAGCACTCTTTAATAGCAACACAACAAGGTAAGCGCTTTCACGGATTACATCCGCTTCCTCAGACCAAAATATTAAAACTCAAGTCACATCTTTAAACATTGTAGCAGACAATGAAGCGCACTAATCACTGAACCAGTTTAACACATTCAAATATATATGTATATATATATATATATATATATATATATATATATATATATTTTTTTTTTATATATATTTTAGTATATTTAAATGTTGATACATTTTAGAATTTATATTTATGTTTATGTGATAGACTAGTGTCAGTTTTAATTATGTACTTAGCAATTTTTGAACTGCAATCTATGTTTTATAGTGTTGCTGATTTACACACTGATGTTAGTTTCTTCACTGCTTAGACAAGGCAATGAATGTGTTAAATTGGTTCAGTGATTAGTGTGCCTCATTGGCTGCTAGAATGTTTAAAGATGTGACTTGAGTTTTAATATTTTGGTCTGAGGAAGGGGATGTAATCCGTGAAAGCGCTTACCTTGTTGCATTGCTATTAAAGAGTGCTGTGTTGGAACCAGTTTGCCTTTTTCTTCACTATTTTGCTGTTTGCTACATTGGTTCCTTTATCGGTTCAGAGGTTTGTTCTGACTTTACTGCTAAGATTAGGATCTTTGCCTGGTAGTGTTTACATAGTTATACTCCAAGCAGATTCCAAAGAATTTAGACCGCAAATGTTGGAGGTGTGATGGAGAAGAAAGAGGTAACTGGGAACGTATTTTCTGGGAGTATAAAAAGTTGGCAGACTTTAAAGATTTAAAAATGGGAAAGGCAGTCTTAAACCAAGAATCCAACAGAAAGTGCCTGGAGCGGAGAAAAAAATACGCCGAGGTAAATCCAAACAGTTTATTTATATAAACACGAAAATCACAACGAACAGCCAAGAACACACATTTAAAGATTCCCTGCAGACTGCTCTGTTGGAGATACTGGGCGAGCAAATTGGAGTAACTAGGGATATTATTTTTTGAGCTGTGTTACTGAATTGGAATTGCCTAGACATAGCAAGGCCTTGCTGAGTCTAATTTATGATGGCTGCCAAAAAAAGCAGTTACTACAAAATGGAAAGCAAAGTCTAAACCAACTTTGCTAGAAGTAGCGAAGATAGTAACAGAGATAAAACAACTGGAACTGGGATTGCTAGAAAAGGGCAGTAACAAATTACATAGGAAAAAATGGGAAATATGGGATCAGTACATGCAGAGGAGGAACAGGGTTTAAAAGAAGGCTGGATTTGAATGAGCTATGCAATGGTTGACTGACAATGGCTGAATAAATTATAAGTAATATATAATGTTTGCAGCTATAGTTGTATTGGCACTGTTTGTAATGTATAATATTTGCAACTGAGATTGTGTCATTGTGGTTTGTTTTCATTTATATAAATGTAAGCTTGCCTATATAATACATGATAATGTAATAAAGATGTTTGTTTAAAAAAAGTGAGGGAGGAAGTAATTATAGAGTTGCTGTATGGTGCTTATTTGTGGTATCTTAACATGAGATCTTGCATTACAGCTCAGTAATAATTTAAACTAGTTATGTGATGTTTCTCTCCTGTATGGTCTAATTAACTGCTGTCTAATCTAGTTGTATCCTTACTTCTTTTGAAATTTGTGGCTTCAGTGGTGTCACCCTTGGAGATCTAATAAGTGTTAGTCCCATCACCTTTTTCAACTATATATTGTTCTTTTAGTTTTTTTAAACAACTCTCAACCTTTTTATTTTGTTGTTTCACAACAGGTGTAACTAAATGGCCTGTGTTTAGTTTGACCTGAAGATTTTCCAATTTGCTTCTTTGCATGTATTCAGCAATGGATATAGCCCTTTTTTCTTCATTAAAACTGTATATATTTTATTTAGATTATTGAAACTAGTTTATTGACATTGGGGTAACTTACCAAAGAAAATTCCATTCCTAATAGTATATGAAATGTTGCTTCATTCGTTTTGATTAATTTCACAATTGTGTTAAACAACCTTTCAAAGGAAGCAGTTCCTATATATTTTAGGTAAATATCTTGCTTGTTCCTTCTTTGGTACTTTTAAGCACTTTTTTAATTTCAAATGGGAATGTTTGTGTATGATATATACATATAGAAATATAATACAATGTGTACCTCTGTAGGTATAGAATAGAAAACAAACAGTTGTAAATATTTTCATTAGCTTCATGCATTATGCATATATGTTTTTTTTCCCTTAAATTTCAGTTCTCATACTGAACATTATTTACAGTTATAGTTTCTCCACGTTCCATTTATTCTATGTAATTTGCTCCTCCCCGTTTCTAAAGATCTCTCCTCAAGTTCTCTTATCTCCTTTACGTTATTCAGTACCTCTGTTGTAGTTGGTTTAGATTTTGATTTCCATTTTCTAATAATGGCTTTTTTTGGCAGACAGTCACATTAAGTATAGCAAAGCCTTTCTATATCTAGGAAATTTCAGTTAGTGTATCCCAGCTCAAAATAATCTTTTCCTTAGTTACAGTCATTTGCTCCACAAACATTTCTGGCAAAGGATTCTGTAGGTATTTTTTTTCAATCTGCCAACTCCTTGAATTCCTACAAAACATGTTCCCGATTACCTTTCCGTTTCTACTCACACCTCCAGCGATTGCTGTCTGCTTGTGGAAATCAAACACTTCTGTGCAAAATTCCCATGCCTTCTGGATTTTATTACGTACTTGTGAAGTATGCAGATGTGTTCCCATTACTTCTTTGTATATTGTCTTTTCATTCTGTCTTCCCAATCTTTTCTAATCTCTTCTGAGTAATTGTTCTAATTATCATGCAGTATTGTATATGCCATATTAATTATCCCTTTTAAAAGCTGCTTCTGTTCTAGACACAACTACAAATTCAACTGGAGCTGATATTTTACTTACTTAGCATTCCCCTACCCCTTTCTCTTTGCATATACTCATTATTAATCCCTGGCAGAGAGGTAGTCTCTAACCTGCATTACAAACTTCTGCTTGACTTCATTTCACTCTGATACCTTTCCTTCCATAGTTATTTGCTCCCAATACCTTTGATCCTTTGCTAATTTTCTCCAATAGATTTTAAGCCTCTCTTGTCTATTTTCTATGCAAGAACTTGCAGTCATCCATATCGGTAAAACCTCCTTTCTCCATTCCCATGTTGGCTTAGTTCATAGAATACTTTCTGCTGCTTTATAAATGTAGTACTCTGTTGTTTTTCTCCTTAAGGGCCTTTATCCAAAGTCCTGCTCTCTCCTTCTTTCTTGAACTCCCCCTTCCCTTATTCATCATCATGCCTTTCCATTTTGATTTGGAACCTTCTGCTTGTATTTGTATGAACTTTAACCGTGAACCTCCAAAGTATCCCTTCAAATTAGGTAATCCTAAACCACCTTGCTCTATGGAGAGAAACAACTTGTTCCATTAAACTCTTGCTCTCTTCCTCTTTCAAATAAATTCCTCCAACTCATTATTCATTGTGATCCACAAATTCTCCTTTGGTTGATAAAGATACATTTGACTTGGTTATAAACTTTGAGGAACTAGAAGCATTTTGACTGCTTATGTCTTATTATCCTTGTCCATATCCATAATCAGAAGCTTCCAGCTTCTCAAATTTTTAGTATCTTACCACATATCTGATCCTCCTTCAGTATTGGTAGAGTTTTTAGTTTCTTGAAAACTGTTCTTGCTTTCTTGGTCTGTACATTAGGCATCACATATTGCTTAGTTTTGGGATTTTTTTCACTATATCTGCATAGAGAAGGTAATGAATGACATTTTATTCAATCCTTTCGGATATATTTCATGATTTTTATTTTGTGAGGTCTTCAACTTTGGTTGCGTAACTCCTTTTGAATACACGTTATCTTTTTGATGCTTTCTTCCATTTCTTATACATTTGTTTGTACTTTCCTTTTGTGGATGCAGCTCTCTTTAGAACAGTTCTCCTTTTTACAAATTGTACATTTACCTCTTGCTGAGCACTCTCCTGAGTGTGAATAACATTTCCCCACAATGGGTGTAGTAATTTGTGCTTAACTGGGACAGAGCACTGATTTACCTGGATCTTCCCCACAATGGGTGTAGTAATTTGTGCTTAACTGGGACAGAGCACTGATTTACCTGGATCTTTCTGTGCAGGGCAGTGTCTGATTTAAGGGTCACTGTGTGCAGAAACTGAAGAAAAATATATATACATTTTCTAGGTTCATAGGTAAGTACTAGACTTACTGCCCTTGCAGGCCATTTTATCCCTTGCCAATTTCCCTTTTTCTGCTTTAATTAACTTGTCCCATTTGGTTAGAGATTGGCCTTACCTATCCCATGATTGATTATTATGTATTACCCTTATTGAGAATAACTGGGATAATACCATAATTAATTTGAGGGGACTCGTGTGAGGATATTAGATGATATTATTTGTGCTAGCATGACTGACTGAAGTTTTGTAAATACTTGTAAATTACCCAGTGCTTTTATATATATATATATATATATATATATATATATATATATATATATATATATATATATATATACACACCAGCATGACTTGCTATAATTTTGTAAATAAGTTTGTTTTTTATTATTATTTTGATTTGCATAAGATGTTTGTATCAAACAGTGTTTTACTGGCTGACCAGATGTACATGTTATTTAAAAAATATTTCTAAATGTAGGTTATGCCAGTCAGTTGACCTAGATATGATGTCATTGTGTGCCAGAGCTGAAATGAATAAAATCTCCACAGTATGCTGTTTTGTTTAATGTTTAAAGTCTGATATGAGAGAGTAGAATTCTCACAAGCTTTCTGTGACTTTTAAAACAATCTGTTATAAAAGCAGGCTCTGAGTCAGTTAAAGTAGTTGTAGTTGTTCAGTTGTTGTTCAGTAGTGAGTTTTTTTTTTCCAGATCAGTAGTAATCACTCAGTTTTCCAGAAATGTTCAGCAGAAATAGTAAGAGTTGCTGTTCTAGTCACTGAAGACCAGACAACAGCATGAAGAGTGGACATACACTTACGTCTGCAAGGCAAAATGAGAATTTATCAGCTTGCCTTGCTGAGATAATTAGATTAGACAGGAACAGTTAATCTTTAGATAGTTGGGGAACAACAATTAGAGTTTTTCTACAATCGGTTTGAAACCTGTCTTACAGTGTTGTGTTCATAATTCCTGTGTGTGAAACTCTATGGTTTTATTGAAATCAGTTATTCAGTGTATATCTGTTTTAAATAATTTTTATTAAATATTTTACTACCTTTTATTGTGGCTGGTTATTTAGAAAATACTTTTAATAACTTGAGAGTGTTTATGCTTATTGTGATAACAAAAGGATTGCTCCAGAAAGCCTTACTGTTTGGTTTACATGCTACCATTTATATCATTTTTTATTTTTACCCAATATAATTGAACTCCCCTTTTGAAGGGTATTGTGGTATTTAACTGGTGGCAGCCGTTGCCTTGTAATTTGGGAAAGAGGACATAGCAGGTAAATTTGTGCCAGTCTTTCCCAAGAGTGTGTGTGTGTGTGAATATCAAATATTTAAGAGTGAGTGTGTCATATACCCAGAAGTGGTTAGTATGAAGACTCATTTAGGGACCTGGTTTGAAGAATATATTGTCCAGTCCCAGGCTTCGAGCCTGTTCCCCGTGTACTCTTCGGAGAAATTCTGTATTTCTGTTCCTGCTTTCAGTGACACTCCCTTACTGGAGACAGTGGTGAGGATTGAGGCTTCTTAGTTACTACCCTGGATTTAAGTGGGGTCGTCGCACCATGTATGAGGTAAAGCATTTAGGAGCTGCCTCTCTCCTTTAGTAGTACAGGGCGCAGTACTGGGATACATTTTGTGTTTCCCTTCCATAGATACAGGTTGCACTTGAATATGGAGCAGTATAAAATTTCTTTTATGTGGATGGTTAGTCTGTTCCAGAAGAGCAATATCTTCTGCGAGATGCACTTGTCCCTACAAACCTTTCTGTGATGTTGTAGAAGAAGTTTATATCCCTAGACTTTTATTTCTGATGCTATGTGACTTGCTGATATGCAGTTAATCCGTCAATATTGGGATGGAGGGTACCTTATATGCCAGATGCAGGTCACCTTTTAGCAGTCTGTAGAATACTGCATATAGTGACAGGGCTCTGAGTCAGCCCATGTAGAATATGTTGTTTAGACTTTGTATCATTTTAGTAAGGTACCTCTGTGAGCATTCCCGTTGTTGCATGTGTCTGGAGAGATGCATGTTAAAAGGGCGCATTATATTCAGTGACTGGTCTAATGAGGAGTGAGTAAATGGACAGTGACATCCCTAGGTCTAGACACAATCCGTTTCTTTATATGCTGTGTGATAGCGGAGGACTTTTTTTTACAGCAGTGGACACATGTTGGTCAAAAGTTAGGTCACTGTCCACATAAGTTCCTAAATCCTGACTAACTGGGTCAACTTTTAGGGACATAATGTCATTATGGTAGTTCCCTGGTATAGATGACTTCCCAAAGGGTGCAGTAATGCATTTTTTGGTATTTAGTTTCAGTCCAGATTTTGGCACCAATTATTTATTTGGGACAAAGCTTTCTGCAGAATGGCTAAGCCATTTGTGGATACAGTGATTCTCCTAGCTTGAAATCATCTGCAGCCTGCGGTCACAGCAAAGAATCCCAGGGACTCCACTGGTGACTGGTCTTTTTGTAGAGGTAACATCCCCTGTTTTTCATGCATCCTATCTGTGAGCCATTTGGCAATCCATTGGGTGATAGTTTTTTCCCCTAATTTATTTAACTTTTCTGCTATGACTGAGTGGGGAGTTGTGTTGAAAGCTTTCATCTTGAAATGTATGTTGTGTACTGTTTTGCCTTCATCTATTTCTTTGGTGACCTTTTCAAAAAAAATTCATGAGGTTGAGTAAGAATGACTTACCCTTGATGAATTCAAATTGAGACATGTCCAGTGTTTGGAGTTTCCCTGTGTCTTGATTCATTCTGTGGTAAGTCTTTCGATGGCTTTGCACAAAAGGCTGTTCAGACGTATGGGTCTATAATTGCCTGGGTCTTTGAAAGGTCCTACCTTATGCAGGGGAACAACTGTTTCTTTTCTATGTGGCGATTGAGATTGCACAGTCTTAAGTGGGTGGTTAAATCGTGCTTCATGCTATTTAAGATGCATTCAAGGATATTGTCAAGACCCAGCAATGCAGTATTTTTAGCTTTTGATAGCATTTTTAATACTTGGTCTTTGCGATAGCTGGAGGCAAGCCAGTTTCAGGTGTAGCTTGAGGGAGAAAGGGGTAAAGTTAGAGCAAAATTTATCAGTCATTAGGTTTGCTCTATTTTCAGCCTCGGTGGAGGCAACATCATTCATAATCAGCTCAGTGCATTGATTTGTTATGCTTTTAAGATTATAAATATAACTAAAAAAGGTCATGTAATTGTATTTGGCTTGGGTAACTATTTTAACCTCAAACTTGGCTTTGGTGGATTTTATTAAGCTCTTGAGTTGTTTCATTTACTTGTTGGTAATTTAATTTTTTTCTAACCCTGAATACCTTCACAGGGCAGACATGCCTCTGCCATGTTGAAATCACCATAGGCAAAATCCCATACCATTTCATTGAGAGACGTATGATCCAGGAAACCCATAACAAGTATTTAAGTTACTGGAAACACTTGCCATCCAACCAAGTGCCATATTTGTAGGCTATTTTAATTATCCCTTTATTAACTGGGAATCATATATGATACCAAACATGTAGGGACAGATATTACTGGATTTTGTAAACACAAACTCTCTGAATCAGAATGTCTTTACTTTGAGCAGGGTTGCAAACATACTGAATCTGGTTCTCACTAATATGGAAGAGTTCAGTGTACCCCTTAGTGTAATGTCCTGTCTGGTGAGGTCAAACCACAGGATGATCTATTTTGAAGTAAATATAAAACCCAGAACTTCAGGTAACACTGGAGTGTTCAGGAACTACTCTAAGGCTAACTTTTTACTATGAAGTGATAACCTGGCAAAATTTCAAGGCCCAAAAAACCATGAGAACTGTGCTGCCTATGTGGAACTCTTCACAAAAACCCTATACAAGCACATTCACAGCTGTATAATGGCAGTTGTACCCACCAGGAATAAATGCAGAACTATTTCGAAAACAAGCCACCCTGGTGGAATTACAACATCAGTAGGCTATATCATGGCAAAAGGTAGGAGATATAGCACCCATCATAATAAAAGTGCTCTCAAGAAACTAAACGAGCAACTCAGAGGGCAATTAAAATTTGCCAAAGCCAAATTTGAGATGAATTTCTCCTACCAGACCAAGGACAACCACAAGGCTTTCTTTAGCTATGTCGGCCACTTAAAAGACGATACCCAGTTGTTGTTAATGGAGCCCCCTACACTGAATCAGAAGATATAGCAAACCAACTGGCGGGCATATTCTGCTCCAAATTTACCCCTTTTTCTCCCCAGTTTCCCCTCAGGAAATACCATCAAATGTAGCTCCCCCTACTATAACTAACAGGTCCGCATTGCTCTCTCTCTCTCTCTCTCTCTCTCTCTCTCTCTCTCTCTCTCTCTCTCTCTCTCTCTCTCTCTCTCTCTCTCTCTCCCTCCCTCCCCCCTCCCTCTGTCTCTTCAAGGCCATGAACAGTGCAATATGGGCGCCTACAATATCCTAGGCTGCCTTCTGAATATTAGAAAAAGTAACCATAGCCTCCATACAGACTTTGTACCTTATGAATGTAAAACGGCAACCATCATACCTCTGCACAAAGGTGGGTCATCTACAAGGACCCATAAGTCTCACTAGTCTAATATACAAAGCCATGGAAAGAATTATCTTAGAAATTACCAGTAATGACGTAGGAAACTTCAAGATACTGCTAGACCCAACCCAGTTTGGTCTTGTCCTGGGCACGTAATGCCTACACAACCTGGTGGACGACTTTGAGATGGTCAGCAAAGCAACAAAACAGGGCAAAACTGTTTCCACTGCCTACGTTGACATGGCCAAGGCATTTGACAAAATACCCCACTTGGGCAATGTTGACAAATTCAAGAGGTTAGCTATAAAGTCTTATGTCACATGGTGGATGGTTCGCTTTCTCACAGACAAGACCCAGGAAATTAGAAATGGGGAGTCCACCTCTGCAAAGAGGCCAGTCACAAATGGAAAACCTTAGAGATCAGTCCCAGGACCACTCTTTTTTTGGCATCTACATCTCTGAATTCAAGGCCAGTGTCAAGGGCCTCTGCCTAACCAAATTTTCAGATGATTGCAAATTAAGAGCAGTCGTAGAATCCCCCACCGACACTCATGTTCTCGATGAAGGGCTGACACAGACAAATAACTGGTGTCAGAGGCATGGACTAAAACTAAATGCCAAGAAATGTCTTAATAGTATCCCTTGGGAAGTCGGATACTCCTGATAGCTGTCATATTGACAACACACTTCTAAAAGTTGACCCAAGTGGTCAGGAACTTGAGGACATGAGTAGACAGTAATCTAACTTTTGATTGTCATGTGTCTATGGTGTTGAGGAAATCTTTGTGTTGTGCAAGTTATAAATAAAGGTATGGCATCTAGGTCCAAGGTGATCATTTTTCCAGTCTATTAAGCATTCATCAGTCCTATAATTTGAGTACAGTGCCTTTTTGGTATGTACCTAACCAGACACACCCAACAATTGGAACAACCACAGAGGTTCCTCGCGAAAAGCATACAGGATGTAAATAACATGCTGTATGTAGACCACCTGAAAGCCCTACCCATGTGTTCTGTGTCCTACAGGCTGGCATACAAGGCATTGTCAGACCCCATCCTGATGGACATCTTCAATATCCACAAATGAAACAGCACCAGAATTACCTATTCTAAAGACTTAAACCTTGCCTGTGATATAAATAGGACCTTCTGAAGAGACTATCCCTTCTGTGGAACAGGGTCCTCATTCATGGGAAGCATAGTTTCTCCCTAGCCCAATTCAAGTGCAACTTGGACGATTGGATGGGGAACAGGAAATTCATCCCTGGTTTGGCACCTTTGTCTCTAATGGACAAAGGCAGCCTGTAGATGGTTCATCTCTCAGTCCGCTGCTTGTAAGTGTTTCATCTCCCAAGCTCATGCTTACACTTAACAAGGATACCAGAACTATCAGAGATTTGGGATGCATGGCCATGCTTAAAAAGGTCCCAGTGGTCATTAGCTTAGTGCACACCTATGAACCTCTGCTGACATGCTCTTAATTTCCTTATAAGCTACTTCTTGACCTTAGTGCAGTGTGAGAGCAGAGGTGATGAAATTATAATATCCTAGTTCTATAGACTGGAGCTGGTAGTTGATGCAGAGGGTTAAGGCTCCAGCCTTAAAAATAGATATTGCCAGCAAAACTGTTTATTTCTATTCTTACAGATGACTTTTTTCAACAGTTTCACAGTACGTTAGGCAATGCATTTATGAATTCTGATTATACATGGATTAAAGTATTCCTATAAATGTGTCCATTAAAGTACACAATTTGAAATGCATATTTGGTCCTCAATAGCTATTTTTCATCAAGTGCATTGTCTTATTTCTTATGTAGCTATCAGATATTTTTGTGTGCTGATTCTTATCATTTGACTTATCTGAGTAATGTATGTCATCCTCCTCTTCTTTCTACAACCATTGCTTTACTTATTGGAAGTAAACATAATTTTAGAATGGAAAAAGATTTAATAAGATTATGGTCCCACTGGATGAAACAAACGCAGCTGCAAATTACAGTAACATGAGTATTACAAGGCTGAATGTATGAATGATCCTAGTGGGTTTAAATAAAAACTGCAGGTACCGTGCTGTATGTGTTTTTCTTAATACAAAAGTTTGAAATGTGGTTTCCAAGATGGCTTCACATTGAGTAACAGCTTAATTCTAGCTCTCCCAATGTGGTAACAGAAACTTAACAGAGAAGGCCACTAGACTTGTGTTTGAGTAAATTTTAGTAAGTGGCTGGCTGGATGCCAGGAAAAAAACATAAAGTGGACCTGGAAAAAATCAGCTACAGAAAAGTTAGGAAGAAAAACTGACTTGGGGAAAGTTGTGCAGCTGTTCAGCAAAAATCAATGCAACCTCCAGATGTGAATTCCAGTAATGTACAGGAAGATATGACAACTGCACACAGACCCGATTAAAATAAATGAAACACTAATGGAGTATATCAATGTAAACAACAAAAGACTGGAAAAATGTAAGAAGCTTTAAACAAATAATCAGATGAGGTGACAAAACTGCAAAGATCAGAGATCATCAGATGAGGTGACAAAACTGCAAAGATCAGTGATCAAAATTAAGAAAAGGCTGAATATGAGACTGCTCAAGAAGAGAAGTTTAAAAAAATAATAGAATTAGGGGGTAGAGCACATAGGGAAGACTCCAGATTTTCAGCTATACCAGAGAAGCTGAAAGGAACAGTCTTAATTAATTTTATGAAAGCACAAATAAGCAACTTTATTTCACAACAGGAGTTGTCAGTTGAAAGGTCACATTGTGTGTATACTCCAAACATAGCTATGAGAAAGCAACCTAGACCTTTATTGGTAAAGATGCAATCCTACCAGAGGAAGGGGTTCATTTTGACAACTGTGGCACAAGGACAAAGTATTAAAAGTGGGAGACAGCAGAGTGTGGAGAATGATTACTCATTGTACACCAGGCAGAAGAGAAGCAAATTGATTCCACTATTCAGGCAATGTCGAGACGTAGGTGTGAGACTGAAACTGCTGTACCCAGCTGTCTTCAAAGTATTCTTTCCTGGAGGAACAACATAATTTTTTGATCAAGTACATGCTAACAAGGAAATACAAAGGTTTGTCCAACAAAAAGAGAGCTGTGAAACAGAGATTCTGCATCTTGTTCTTCTGGAGAGCTGACTAGAAGAATTGAAAATAGGTTGGAAATGAAGTAGTTACTGGATTTGGGAGATGGAGATGGAACAGTAATTAAACCAGTAATTTAATGTGGGATTAAAATACAGTATTTATATGTATGAAATATGACAGAACAAGAAAATCTGGAAATATTGGATTTTTCAGAATTTGTTGGACTAGTGGGGACTCTAAAGCATATACCCTACTTTATGTCATTAATGTTCAAAAAAATTTGGAGGGGAAGAAGAGGAAGAAAGTTAACTGCAAGTAAAGATTTTTTTTTCTTATCACCACTATTTTTGTGGTGTATGGTTTTCTTTGCATGCTGTTATTTTTAACTATAATGGGAATTGTAAACAGGTGCTGCTTTTTTTCTTTTTTTCTCCAGTCTCTCTCTCTTCATGTTCAGTTTTAAGAAATGTAGGCAGTGCAACGAAAACAAGCCTGGTTAAACGAGCATGACAAAATAAAAAAATAATGTGCTTTTTCTCATTCATGCATGAGGAAATGACTGGATTAAGGACCTTAGATTGATTTAGTGACATGCTTTAAGAATAAGCAAGTAAATGAAAAAGAATACTGAATATTCTGAGTCTTTTTTTTTTCTAGCAAAAACATGTATGCTCAGTAGCAATTCTGCAGCTGGTCTTGATAAAGAGAACCTGGCTGCTGGCTCTTGTCTCTATGGAGAAAGTCTGATAAAGAGAAACTGGCTATAGGCTGGTGGAGAGTGGTTGAGGGAAAACAAACTGAGAAGAGAAATTGGCTAGGACATAATATTCTTTGAAAGCATTCAGGGGTTTTCCTAGCTGGGAGAGCTATAAAGAAAAGACAAAGACAATAAGAACTTAGTAGAAATACAGGCTGCACCATGCATCTTAGCATGTTTAACATTTCTTTTAGGTTAACTTAAGTCTGAGTGTGGCTGTCAGTTTGGGACTTCTGTTCCTATTACAAGGGTAAAATTACAGTATTTGAAGATGTACATAGATTTGTGTGCTAGTATTAAGTTAATAGGTTTTAGGGGGTATTAGGGGGGTGTTTTTTTTTTTTTGAGGTCTTTCAATAAAAAAGTTTTCTAAGTAGTGATATAGGCTCAAATGGATATGACAAGAAACAACTGTATGGAAGTTCAACCTGTCAAACAGTGTATGCTTTTAACACAAAAGCTGGAACTAGACATTTAACAAAAAAGTGGGAATATTTTTTAATGCAATGATGCTGTGTCTTTAAATGTCAACAGTCTCACAGATAAATTAAAAAAAGAAAGAGTAGTGAACTTATTAAAAAATATAGAGTGTATATTGCTATGTTATAGGAGGTACACTTAGACCTGATTGTGCAAATTTGATAAAGAAAGGTTTTCAGGATTGTTGTTCAGCGGAATATCTTGGACAGAGTAAAAGAGGATATTTACGTTAATTGCAAGAAGTGGTCCAATAGTGATAGAAGATGATAAAAAAGTTGATAATGGCAAATTTGTAATGCTAAGGGGCTACTGGCAAGGGAGAAGGGTTATACTGCCGTATATTTGTATTCCACTTAAAACTGCTGTAATGGAGCTTAACTGATTCATCAAGGAATATTACTTATAGGTGGGGACTGGAGTGCGATTTTCAACAGCGAAGATGTGTCTGGAGGGCCAAGAAGGGAAAGTGTAACAAAGGGTCGATCTTTTTGAAGAAATTTTCTGAAAATATTTAGCATGGAAGATGTGAATTCAGTAATAGGAGTTCACAGTGAATTTACGTATTATTCCACAAAATATAAAAACTGGACTAGGTTAGAATTTACATTTCTCAGGAACATGTGTATTTAATTGAAGGTCTTGATACTTGCCCAATAACTATTTCAGATCATGCGCCAATAACAATTAAGATAAAAACACAGAGTAATAAAATAAAAATGAGACACTGAGACTTTCCCACCTATCTGTTGAAAAGAGAGGAGTTTAAGGAATGTATAGTGGAGATTATTCAGGAGCTATTAGGATAGGAATTTCTTCTGAAAATATAGCTAGGGAGTGGGATAAAGTTAAGATGGGGTTTAAAGATAGGGTGGAAATAAAAGAAAGGAAGCTATGGTTAAGAAGTAACAAAGATTGTTTAGAGGGACTGACAAATGTTAAAGTATTGCAAAATAGGGTGAATCACTCAACAAGAAGAGGATCAACTGCAGAATGCTAAGCAGAAAATAAGGGATTATCTCAGTAATATGCACAAATATAGAAAGATTTCTGTCAAGCAGCTGTTTTTGTTTTGGTAAAAACAGTAGAGCACAAAAACTTTTAGCACAATGACTCGGGCAACAGAAGGTATAATTGGGCTGTCACCAAGCTTGGGGAGCCTATAAACAAGGAAGGTATGAAGAGATCCTGTAGAGGTATTAGAAATATTTTGGAAATTCTGTATAAAGCAGAGAAATGTAGAAATCAAGAAAAGATCCAAATGGAAATGTTTATGGAATAATTGAATATGCCAAGGTTGGAGGTAGATGAGGCTCAATTACTAATGGGTAGGATAGGAGGAGATGAGATAAAAATTGTGATGTATAACCAATCTACAGGAAAGTCTCCAGGAATAGACGGAATTCCTGTGGAAGTTTGGAAGTTAGATGAAAAAAATGATAAAGATCTGGAAGGTTTTGTTTTGCAGTATTTTAAGAGAAGCACCAACATCCTGGAAGAAAGCAGTGGTTGCTGTAATAGCTAAAGAAGGTAAAGATCCATCAGACCCAGCTTCATACAGGCCTATTTCAATACTAAATCATGATTACGATGTGTTAATGTCCATAATGGTTAAAAGAATGACAAAAAATAATGCCAAAATTGATAGAATCACTGTGGTTTTGTGGAGGGGAGGCAAACATTTGACAACATTAACAGAACATTGATGATCCAGAAGGAAGCGGAATGTAAGAAAATACTATTGTTGTTAGTGGGTCTTGGTGCAGTGAAAGCATTTGACAGAGTAAGCTGGGACTTTATGCGCAGGACAGTGGAAGCATTTGCATTTTCTGAAAAAAATTATAAGGTTGATTAGGAGGATGTATTAGGTTTAGGAGGAGAAAATGTGGGGGCCTCTCTCTGATAATTTCTGCTTGAGCAGAGGAACCAGGCAGGGGTGTCCTAATTCCCCTTTATTTGCATTATATTTAGAACCACTGGCAAAGAAAATAAGGGACTCAGAAATTCAAGGATATAATTGGTATGGTAGTCAATTAAAGCTGGCTCTGTTTGCAGATGATATTCTTTTATACCTGACAAAAATAGAAAGACATTACAGTGTTGAGGAACATTTTGAGACAGTTTCAAATATTTTATGAATGCAAATTTAATGAAGCTAAAACAAAGGCAGTAGCGGTAAAGTATGTACCCAGACATGAATTGGTTCAGCAATATATGTATTTATGGGGACATGATAAAATGAAGCATGTAGAAGTATGGATTAAAATGATTCTGGTGTGGCAGCTAAGTATGTGTGGGAAGAGACTTAAAAGATAATACAGAAACTGAGAAAATAGAAAATTTGCTTATAGCTTACTATCCATATCCATATAACAATCAAAATGTTTTTAGTCCTTTTACTCTTATACACAGGTCTGGCATATTTTTATCAACCAGAGGAGAAGTTGTGGGTAGCAGTTAATAAAGAGCTGAAGGACTTTATCTGGGAGGGGAAGATAGCAAGAGTTAAGTGGGATAATCAGATTGTTCCAGTAGAACAGGGCTGATTGGGATTACCCACTTTGAAGGGGTATTTCAGAGCTACACAGTTAAGGCTATACATATCACAAGCAGAAAACTATAATTCATAGTGGAAAGAGATGATGTTGGCACAGGGGAAGCTGAAGAAACAAGGAGAGACTGGGATTTTGGGTGTAGGACTTTAAGGAGAACAACAGTCATACAGATTATTAATATCCATAAAGTAGCAGAAGTATTCTAAGAACTAAGCCACCATGGGAATGGAGGAAGGAGATTCTGCCGATAGGGATGATTGCAAGTAAGGACATAGACAATAGGCAAGAGGGGCTGGAATTTATTGGAGAACTAGTAAATGAACTAAAGTGTTGGGAGCAAATAACTTGAGAGATAAAGGTAATAGAATGGGAAGAGGCCAAGAATTTATTTGGACTGCAGGTTGGAAATTGCCTTCCCTATCAGAGTATAGACAAAGAGAAAGAAACAGGGGGTCCTAAGCGAAAGACCAGCAGTTGTAGAGTTTTTAGTAGATCTAGGACAGAGGCTGCCTTTAAAAAAGAATAATTATTCGAGCCTGTAAAATATTGCATGATAACTATAAGAATCCGTCAAAGAAACAATGACAGGATATATGTACGTCTCCAAAATATGCAACAAAATGTAGAAGAGTTAGGATTTTTGCTTGGAAATGTTTACATAGATATTTTTATACTCCAAGTAGACTCCAAAGAATTTCTTTTTGGGTAGACAGCAAATGTTTGAGGTGTGACAGGAAAGAAAGAGGTACCTGGGAACATATTTTCTAGTAGTGTGTTGTGTTGGTGGACTTTAGTAGGTATTCTCTATGGGATGCACTGTCGGAGATGCCGGGTGGGTGGATTGGTGTGACGAGGGAGATTAATTTTTTTAGCTGTGATACAGAATCAGAATTGCCTAGACATGGTAAGGCCTTTCTGTGTCTAATTATGGTGGCTGCTAAAAAGCAATTACTAGGAAATGGAAATCAAAATCTTAATCAACTATATTAGAAGTAGTGAATATAGTAACAGAGATAAAACAACTGGAATTGAGATCTTTAGAAAAGGGTAGGAGCAAGTTACATAGGAAAAATGGGAATTGTGGGAACTATCTATACAGAGAAGGAATAAGGTTTAAAAGAACATAGGACTTAAATGAGCTATGTAATGTTTGACTGAAAATGATAGGGTAGATAAGTGATGTATAATGTTTGCATCTGGGAGTGTGTCAGTATGGTTTGTGATGTAAAATGCTTGTAACTAGAATTGTGTTGGTGTTCATTTTTCATTTATGTAAATGTATGATTGCTCATGTCATAAGTGATGGTTTTAATAAAGATGTTTCTTGCTTAAAAAGGGGCAGGAATTGAATAATGTATGTAATGTTGCTTAGGTTATATAATATATAGCAATATATGTGAATTATAATGTTTGTTGATGTCAATTTAATGCAATTTGTTTACTTTTGTATGAATGTAAATTTGCCTATGTCACAAGTGATAATTCAATAAAGGTGTTTAAAAAAAAGGTTTGAAATGCTATAGGCAAAATGATGTAAGAGCAAGGGAAACAAATTTATAAAGAAAGTAGGCCCAACATGATGTGTGCTGAGGAGGAGGATGATTAGGATAGGAATGCTATAGAGAGGAAGAAACTGCCAAGTCCTTTTTTTAATATGTGGAAGTATGGATCTATTTCTGAAGGGAAGAAAAGTGTAAGTGTAAGTGCTTTGGACATAGTTGTCCTGAGGTAAAGGTAGATTGAGTGAATCAAACCATGGACTACAGGAAGCAGTGCGTAGCCTTAATCCTTTGCATTAACTGCATTAACAGCAATCTTTCTAAACTTGTGCTTATTATCCAGATGCTCCCTTATTTTCTCTCTTTAGCACTTTGCAATTGAGCCTCTTCTTGTTCTAAGAGATTCCCCTTACTTTAGACTTTGTCAGCCACTCTAAATAATTCCTGTTACTTCTTAATCCTATTTTTTCCTTTTATTTCTAACCTGTTCTTAAACTCCACTTTAATTTTATCCCATTAACTAGCTATAACTTGTGAAGAAACATCTATCTTCTCTATAAACTCTTGAATAGTTTCTACTACCCGTTCTTTAAATTCCTCTCTTTTTTTAACATTTAGTTGGGAAAGCACTAGTCTTATTTTTACTTCATTACCCTGAATTTTTATCTTGGGTGTTGTTAGTGTATGATCTGGAATAGTTATTTCATTTTCAGTTAAAAGTACATATATTCTTGTGAAGTATAATTCCTCTCTAGTCTTGCCCAGTTATTTTATCTTGAGGAATAATACATAAATTCTCTCTGTTCCTACTACTGAATTCACATATTTCTTTCCAAGTTATTTTCCTAAATTTCTTCAGAAATCTGCCATCATTTGTTATATAGCCCTTCTGTGTCCCCCAGATATGTCCTCACTGTTGCAAATCAAATTCCAGTCCCCACCTGTAAGTAATATTCCCTGTTGAAAGCTGATTTATTTCTCCCAAATTTTTCTTAAAGTCCAAAATAGCAGTTTTAGGTGGAATATAAATACATGTCAGCATAATCCTCCTTCCTTCCCAGTAGATCCTTACAAGTCATAATCTACCATTATTATCTTTTATCCTCTTCTATTACTATTGGAGCTCCTCTTGCAATTAGTGCAATTACTTTTTTCATTTGTGTCTAATACTCTGCTGAATGTTCCTGTTGAAATCCTTTCTTTATCAAATTCAAACACTCATTTCTTTCCAAGCATGCCTCCTGTAACATTGGTATTTGCACTCTGCATTTCTTAATATAGTTCAGAACTCTTTCCTTTTTGTCTATACCTGTGAGGCCATTCATGTTCCAAAATAATATGTTTAGTATAGCCATTATAAGAAGACATTATTTGCTTTTCTTATGTATGACAGCTTTTTAAATGTCTGTTTCCAACATTTGTGTTGCATGCATTCTCTGTTTGACAGGTTGTTTCTTGTCATCTGCATTTGAACCTATGTCACATTTGTTTTTGTTTTTTTTGTGTATTTATTTATTTATTTGTCATTTGATTACCAAGAAAGTCTGACTGGATAAGAGTCCATTATCAGTGGAGGTCTGGGAAGAAAAGCTCTGAAGTATTCTGAAGCATTTTAAGAACAATCATTTTGTAATTTTTAAAAGTAATACAAAAAAAAGTTGCAGTTTAAGTAATTATACAAAATTAGACACAATATGAAAACATTGGTTAAGAATAGATGCAAGTTATATGACAATGATTTAATGTTTAAAGAAATGTTAGCCAGTTTGTAGAGAAATTAAAGGTAGGTTAGTATAATAATATTGGATGTAGAGTCCCTTTTTACGGCACTTCTGAATTTGCAAGGTATAGAGCTGGTTAGGGACTTCCTCCTGGAATGAGGTGTTTTTGATAAAACAATGAAAGATTTACTCTGTGTTTTCTTGGAAATAGTCCTTGAAAATAATGTTTTTTTTTATTTGAAGATAGTCTTTTTATACAGAGGGCAGGAGTAGCTATGAGCACCCCATGTGCCAATAGCTACACCAGTATGGTACTTGCTCAGTGGGAGTCACAGTTTGTTGTACAATGTAATTGTTTTGTTCCTCCTTTAAAGTTTTATCGAAGATTTCTTGACTTCTTTTTTTTTTGTTATGGGGTGAGACCGAGTGTCAGCTGTCGCAGTTTGTAGAATACCTACACTCTACTACTTTTCTGAAGTTTACTTATCAGTTGAGTTTCTTGATGCATGTATCTCCATGGATTTTGGCTCAGATTTTGTTATCAGCTTATTTAGGAAATCTTGTAGGAGAAATAGTTTCTTATCCTGGCCATATTTTTAAGAATGTTTTGAAGATCCAAGGCATGCTTGTCTCATGTTTGAATAATTCTGATCAGGGTTTCTCGAGGGATTTGAATGACTTGAAGCAGGATTTACTAGATAGGGAATATGGAGCCCTTGAAGTTGATAAGATGTGTATACATATTAAGTTTTTAAGGAATAATGCTGCATAACTGTATTTTATGACTGGCAGGATGGATAACTTCAAGGAAGCCAGTGGGAATATTGATATGAAGATGGCTGATAGGAGAAGGGTTTCCCTGACTTTAAGTCATATAGCAAAACACAAGCCTCTTATCTTCCCTTAAGGACTCCTGTCGAACCTCTTGTAAGAACAAATCCAAAAACAAACGAAACTGAGTCACATTTGAGTTTTATGCAGATTGCCATACAGAGAATGTGGTTTACTTGGCAGGCTGCAAGTCATGTCCGAGTTTTTATGTCGGAAAAACGAATTGTAAGTTAAAAACAAGAATACTGCACCATTTGTCATCTATTAGACAGAAGGATAAACATAATGCATTGTACCAGCATGTTTCTAGCATTCTAGATCATACTTTTGTTTTTATGGTTCTGCATGTTGCACAGATGAAAAAAGGGGGGGGGCATTGTCAATGATGCTGAGTATGCAGAGATAAGATGGATCATACAGTTGGCTGCTGACCACCTGGGTTAAATAGTTCTGTACCTTTAAGACAAGCCTTAAAGAAAAGGTATAGAAAGTAATTGGTTGCTTTTAGAAATGTTTTAACATTTAAAGACTGTCATGAGTATGTGAAGTTTGTCTGATGAAGTGTTTTTTAACCTGAAGCGCTTACATTTTATAATAAAAGATTACGGCCAGTTTGGACTCTGTTTCGTTTGTTTTTGGATTTGACTTTGTTATACTGGTGATAGTTGAACTATTTGTGATGTAGTGAGGACGAATTGGTCTATTCTACATACTAATGACCAGATTAGGGATTTAGTGGGTGATCGACCCAGTTTTGTTTTTAAAAATAAGAAATCCCTTAAATGGCAGTTGTGTTATGAGAGAGGTGGGTGTGTCACCGATACTGATGAAGTGAGAGGCTTATTTTGTGCAATAGATGTAATTTTTGTTCATATTTAGATTTTTCTAATTCTTCTAGACATCCACGAACTGGTCTTTAATAGGAGTTCAGTATTTCAGCCAATTGTTCTACTAGAGAAGTGATTTACTTATCAGTCTGTAAAATCTGTTTTAGTTTTTATGTGGAGAAAACTAATCGCTCCTTAAGGGAGTGTATTAGGGAACATATTTATTGTCTTAAAAATCGGGATGCAAGCAATGCTGCAGCTAAATATACCATAGAGAGGGGCATTTAACAAGTTTTTACTTTTAAAGTGATAGAGAAGATATATAGGGGTGAGCAAGGAGGTGACTACAAGAATTTTACTGAGTAGCGTGAATTGTTTTGGATTGTTAAACTACATGGTTCTCATTTTAAGTGTTTTCATTCTTTTAATATGAGAACTTCTTCACGGTATGAATGCTAACACTAAACCACACATTTTAAACATGTTGCAGAGGTCATATGATTCAAACCCACTAAACATATTCAAATCCTAGCAAACAAATCCCTCTTAAAACCAAAACACGTGCAATGTTTAAATAGTCGTTCAACCCAGGAGGAAATATAGCCTCCACTGTGAACTTCCAGTACAATTCTCCTGCTTCTAAAAAGTTATTAAAATCCTCTCTCCTCAGATACACAACTTGCTCAGTAACCAAGAAAGTTAACTTTTTTTAAAATTCCTTCCCATTAAACTATGCTTTGCAGATACATCACTGATAAGCGTGCAATTCAATAAAAGATTGTGTTCATACAGGCGTTCAGCTAAAGTCATAATAGTTTTCCATAGATGGTAAATTTCACATGAAACAGTTTGCTTAGTAGGCCTTCCCCTAATTTCAAAAATTCTCTGTTGTTATTCTTGACATTAATAAATGAAGGGGGGTTAATATATTTACACTGGTTGCATCTCATGCACATAGATTTCTTTGCGACCACTACTCACGTGACTATAACCATAATGTTTAAAAAAGCTTTGAATGTTTTCAGCAGTTATAAAACAATCTTAAATAATACACTTATTTCAAATAAATATTAATGCCTTAACTGCACTTTCTAATTATTTACTATTTTATTTCTTATCAAGCATGAATTCACTGAAAAACTTGCATTAAATGCTTTCTTCAAATGATTAGTGGAAATCCTGTTAGGAGCATATGATTGATCTCCCCAAACCCAAATCACCAGGAATTTCTGTTAAGCAGAACTTCTTTATGAGTTCTGTTTACCCACTAGTGTGGATAACCCTTCTCTAAAAACATACTGTACAGTCTATAAAATTTTTGTATCATTTCATTTTCATCAGTTGATCTACCTTACAACTCTTACAAACTGACCATTTAATTTAATAAAGATTTTTTTTATCATGTATGACATAGGCAGTCATACATTGTATAAATAAAAACAAACAATATTGGCATAATTGTTGTTGCAAACATTATACATCACAAACCGTATTGGCATAATTTTAGTTGCAAACATTATATATCACTTATATATGTAATTTGCTCCTACCCTTTGCTAAAGATCCCAATTCCAGTTGTTTTATCTCTGGTACTATATTCACTACTTTCAGTAAATTTGGTTTAGACTTTGAGTTCCATTTTCTAGTTATTGCTTTTTTGGCAGCCACCATAATTAGATTAGGCAAAGCCTTACCAGGTGTAGGCAATTCAGACTCTGTATCATCACTGACTCTGTATCATCACTCAAAAAATAATTTCCTTAGTTACACCAATTTGCTCACCTATTATCTCTGACAGACTAGTCTGTAGGGAATCTTTAAAGTGTACCATCTCATTACACTCCCAGAAAATATGTTCCCAATTACCTCATTCTTCCAAATCACACCTCTAATGTTTGCTGTCTACCTGTGGAAAATTATTTGGAGTCTACTTTGGGTATAACATACCTATATATAAACATCTCCAAACAAAGATCCTAAATCTTCTAGACTTTGTTGCATATTTGGGAGACATTAATATATTCTCCATTGGTTCTTTGTGAATTACTTATCCAGTCTGTCTTCCCAATCCTTTCTAACCTCATCTGATTGATTTTTGTAGTTATTATGCAATGTTTTATATGCTGTACTAATTATTCCTTTTCTAACAGCAGCTTCTGTTTTAGATTCTGCTAAAAACTCTACCAGTGTTGTTTTTTTTCACTTGGGATCCCCCATTTCTTTCTCTTTGCCTGTACTCTGATCCTTTGTAGGGAACGCAATCTCTAGCCTGCAGTCCAAATAAATTAATTGGCCACTTCCCATTCTTTTTCTTTTCCCTTTCTAATTATTTTTTCCCAGTACCTTGGTTCTTTTGCAGTTTTTTTCCCATAAATTCTAGCCTCCTTTTGCCTCCTGTCTGCATCCCTAATTCATCCTTATCTGCAGACTCTCTTTTTTCTCCATTCCTGTATTGGCTTAGTCTTAGAATACTTTCTGCTATCTTACAAATATAATATTCTGTATGGTTATTGTTATTCTGCTTGATCTGCATCCAAAATCCCAGTTTCTCCTTGTTTCTTGAGCTTCCCCACTGTTTCATCATCATCCCTTTCCACTTTGAATTAATGGTTGTTGTTGCGTATAGCAACCGTAACTATGCTTCAAATTGGATAATACAAAACTGCCTTGCTCTGTTGATAGAATCAGCTTATCCCATTTGACTCTTGCCGTCTACCTCTCCCACATAAAATCCTTCAGCTCTTTCTTAATTGCTATCCACAACTTCTCCTCTTGTTGATAAAAATGTCTGATCTATGTATAAAAGTAGAGACTAAAAACATTTTAATTGCTTGCTATCCATATCCATATAACGGAGCTTCCATTTTCTCAGTTTTTGTATTATCTTTTGTTTAGTATTTCCCACATAGCCTTAACTGCCACACCACAATCCTTTTTAATCCATACTCCTAAGTACTTCATTTTATCACATTCCTATAAGTATGGATATTGCTGTGTGTGGGTGCATAATTTACAGCTATTGCCTGTGTTTTAGCTTCATTAATTTTGTATCCTGAAAAGATATGAAACTGCCTCAAAATGTTACACAGCACTGAAATGTCCTTTTCTGGTTTTATCAGGTATAAAATAATATAATCTGCAAAAAGTGCCAGCTTTTTTGACTACCATACCAGTTATATCCTTGAATTTCTGAGTCCCTTATTTTCTTTGCCAGTGGTTCTAAATATAATGCAAATAACAAAGGGAAAAGAAGACATCTCTGCCTGCTTCCTCTGCTCAAACAGAAATAATCAGAGAGGAACCCACCCAGATTAATATTTGCCTCCGATCCCTCACATGTCCTCCTAACCAACCTTAGAATTTTAACAGGGAATGCAAATGCTTCCATTGCCTTGCTCTTAAACCCCCAGCTTACTCTGTCAAATGCTTTCTCTGCATCAAGATCCACCACCAACAGTGGTATTTTCTTATATTCTGCTTCCCTCTGGAACATCAATGTTCTGTTGATGTTGGATGTTTTGCCTTCCATCCACAAAACTACATTGATCCATATCTATTCATTTTGGCATTACCTTTGCCATTTTAGCCACTATAGACATAAACACATTATAATCATGGTTTAGGATTGAAATGGGCCTGTATGAAGCTGGATCTCATGGGGCTTTACCCTTTTTTAGGTATTACAGTCACCATAGTTTTCTTCCAGGATGTTGATGTTTCTCCGCCTCTTAAAATATTGTTAAAACTTTCCAGATCTTTATCAGTTTTTCCATCATAGCTTCCAGACTTCCACAGGAATGCCATCTATTCCTGGGATCTTTCCTGTGGATTGGTTATACATCACCATTTTTATCTCATCTTCTCCTATCCTAACTGTTAGTAATTGAGCCACCTCTACCTCTAATCTTGGCATTTTTAATGCTTCCACAAATATTTCCATTTTTGCCTAAACCTATTAACTTAATACTAACACACACAACTATGTACCGCTTCAGATGTTGAAGTTTTACCCTCCTTATAGGAACAGTTGTCCCAATCTGACAGGCACTCTCACAGGTGTGGGTTAACCTAAAAGCAAGGTTATCCATGCTAAGACGCATGGTACAGCCTGTGTTTCTGTCAAGTGCTCTCTGGTTTTATCTTGTCTTAATTGCTGTCCCAGATTGGGAAAACATTATCTCCTAGCCATTGAAAGAATTATTATGTTTTTATTACTCTTTATCAGATTGTCTCCATGGAGACATGAAAACCAGATACAGAGTTGCTTCTAGATGCATTTATTTGTTTGCTAGAGGAAAACTTTAAACTTTATTATATTCATTTTTTTATTTATTGCTTTTTCGTAAAACTTGTTACTGGATCAAGTCATTGGCCTTAATCCAGTCATATCACTATGCAAAAATGAGAAAAAAACACATCCATTTTTCTTTTATCATGCTCTTTTGACCAGACTTCTTTTTTTTTTTACATTGTAGTGCCTACAGTTCAAAACTTGGCAAGGAGAAATGAAAAAATGGAGCACCTATTAGTATCCCCATTACACTTTAAAAATAACTGAGAAAACTTTACTTTATAGCATGCAAAGAAAATTATGCACTATAAAATATTACTAGTAAGAAAAAAATGTGTTTTACTTTAGCTTTCTTCCTCCTCTTCCGCTCTCAAGCATTTTTCCAAACATTAATGACATGAAGTAGGGCATATGCTTTGAGGTCTGTCCAAGTTTAACAAAATCCAAAATTTCCAGATATTCTTGTTCTGTCATATTTCACAAATACAATTATTGTTTTGTAATCCCACATTTGTCAATTTCCAAGTTACTGATTTTATTCCTGTTCATCTCCCATATCCTGTCTCTGCTTCATTTGCAATATACTCTGAATTCTTGTAGTCAACTCTTGTGCTTTTTTTCCTTCTGTAAAGCATTTTCTGTTGAAGCGTTGGAAAAGGTTTCATTGGCACAGTCTCTTTGTGGTCTTTATTACCAGAAGAACAAAAAGCAGAATCTCCTTTTGTTTCACTGCTCACTTTTTGTTGGTCAAACGTTTGTATTTCTTCCTTAGCATGTACTGCATTAAAAAAATATTTTGTTCGTCGGGGAAAAAATATTTTGAAGATAGCTGGGTACAATGGTTTGAATGTCATGCCTGCTCCTCAACATTCCCTCAGTAGTGGAATAAATTTACTCCTCTTCTGCCTGGTGTACAGAGTAATCATTCTCTGTCCTTCTGCCACAGTTTTGTCAGAATCAACTTCTTCTGCTGGTATGATTGCATCTTTACCAATAAAGGTCTAGGTTGCTTTCTCATAACCAGGTTTGGGGCATACACATGATGTGCCCTTTCAATTAGCAACTCCTGCTGTGGAATACCAGTCCATTTCCTTATTTGTGCTTGTATAAAATTAATACAGTATGTTCCTTCGAGTTTTTCTGGTACAGCAGAAAATCTCAGGTTTTCCCTACGTGCTCTGTCCTCTAATGCTATTATTTTTTTGAAACTTCTATTCTTGAGCAGACTCCTATTCAGCCAGCCTTTTCTTCATTTTGACTTCTGATCTTTGCAGTTTTATCACCTCATCTGAATGTCTCTTTAAAGCTACTTCCATTTTATTATTTGAGTCTATATACTCCATCAGTGTTTTGTTTATTTTAATCAGTGCAGTTGTGCTGTACCTCCTCTAGATTACTGGAAGTCATGTCTGGAGCGTGCATTGGTTTTTGCTGAACAGCTGCAGTATTCTTCCCAGTCAGTGTTTTTCCTCATGTTTTGTAGATTATTTCCTTTCAGGTCCTTTGTATTCTTTTTTTCGTGGCATCCAGGCAGTGCACTTACTAGTCAGTTACTGAAAATTTCTCAGAAATATAAATCCACTGACATTTTTCTGCTGAGTTTCTGTTTTCATACTGGGAGAGTTTAGAATTAAACTGTTAATCAATATGCAGCCAGCTTAACCTTTGAGTGCAGATGCATGCCTCCTGGCCATATGGGAAGAAACATTTTAAACTTCAATTCATTAAAATAAAATGAATTCGTAGCTCTTGTAGATGAATACAACAAAGTATCTGGTGTCTTAACACCCATTGGCACACAGAGGCTACAATATTAAGAACATTACACATGCCAGGCAAGAAGGTGATAAGATGGAATGGAGCAATGTGTTGCAATGCGAAGATGGAACAGATAGCAACATTAGTGGTATCAGTTTTTCCATAACTTATTGTAGTAACATGTTTCATGTTCAAAAAATCATTAACAGATACTGGTCCTTTCTTAGTAACCTTGGAGTACTTTCAAGATACATTCCCCCTTTATTGCAGATTTGACCGTAGAAGAAAGGGAAATCTTGGTGAACTGTTGAACTGAGATAAAAAGCCAGGGAACTGTAGCACATAGGAGGGGTTGCTTTCAGTGTGGTAACTGTGTCCATTGTATCAAGGTTTTAACAGTTACACACTTTTTTCTTAAAAATAGTACACAAGTACTGCCCAGAATGTGATTTCTCATTTCGTGCACATGTACACATTTAAATGATGAACAACATAATAACTAGAAAAGTTCTGTATTTAGACATACTATTCAACATACCAGTGCCAATTATAAGTTTATAGGGACTGATGCTATTTTAACACACTGCTAACTTACTGATGTTGCAGGTTTATTAAAGACAAAAGAGATGTTGGAATATTAACTCAAGAGCTGGATACCATCCAGGACTGAATGAACAGTATTAAATATGAAGTAATTTTAAGATACAGTAACTATGTGAAGTGTATCATATACTTTTATTCTTCCCCTACTTTTTCTTACTAGTCTGACTTTTCTATTAGTTATATTTTTATGTTTGTACTTTATTTAGTGTATGATCTAATAAATAAAAGTTCTTATTCATACACGTTATTAGAAAGAGGGATTTTTGATTATAAATGCAGGGGGGACCCATACCAGTTGAGGCCTTATGCATATGTTAAACACCAAGAAATTCTAAGAGGCACCTTCTGTGTGAAGTAATAGTTATGCTGTCAGTACTGTTTCTAAGGAAATGAAGCTTTCTGAAACCCTTGTTAAGATAGACTACAGTGTTATGAGAAAATGTTTTGTCCATTTAACATCTGCTGCTTAACCACCCTGAATTAAAAAATTTAACTCAGCAAGTATACGTCATAAGCTATTGATCTAAATTTTAAATTGGGCCAGCCCTACTTCCTGAATGCAAGAGGGTCTTAAGTGCAAGAGACTCTCATAATAGGAATGTATGTTCCTAACATTACCAGTGTTTCTGAGATGAAGAACCATCATTTTTTTTCTTCAAAACGCAAGATACCACAGAGCAGTCCGTACAGCAAAGAAAAGCATGAAAGACTTAAGTGATCCAGATATCAAAGGGAGTCTAACCTTCTGACTCTCTTGACTATGAAAAGCTCATGCTTTTTAAGGTGGAATATATGTTTGGTACAGTGCATAGCAGTTTATGTATTATATTCAGTGATCACCCTAATAAGTGAGTGAAATAAAGGAGTAAGACTTCATTGGATCTTAAATTTTAGTAATTAACTGGGTAATGAAAAGAGATTACCGTACTGTAGCTGATACTTAATGATCAAGGGACAGCTCATTATTGACGTAAGTGCCTAAAATGTAATGACTGTATACCATTAAGTGGAGTTTAATTTATGTGATAATACATGGAAAGACTTGTTTCCGAAATGTGACTGCACTGCATTTCTTTTGCATTAAGATTAAGGCCATGGTCAGAACATTAAGTGCTGACTTTCATTAACTCTGGAGAATAAGAGTTGGAGGGGATCATTAATAGTACCCAGTTTGTAGCCAACTGCAAAGGTGGCCAGCCACAACCCTTGGGCACCTGTCCCTACACCCAAGAAGTAGATGCCAAAGAGAATGGGACACATCGTAAAATTCACTGAGACTCGTCTACTTACTAATTTACTAGATGAGAAGTACACCTCTCATTGCTTATGCAGTCACAGAGACAGTTAACCACCGAGTAGTAGTGGGGTTAATATTTAAGATCTAAGTTTGTCAGCAGTACTTGGGGAATCTTATAGAACATCTCAACTTGAGGCATTCTATAAATGTCATAGAATGACCTCAGATCTAAGTTTGTCAGCAGTACTTGGGGAATCTTATAGAACATCTCAACTTGGCATTCTATAAATGTCATAGTCAGAATGACCTCAATCAGAGGCATCATTTGTACTTTCAGCCAAATTCAGCAATATCTACCGGATCTTTAGCGACCCCACGTAAGCGAAAGCTTACAATCCTGAACATTTGGAACAGTGATTTTTTTTTTCCCTGGGGAAACAATTTCTGTTCCACAAAATAAAAATAAAAACTTCAAAACATTACATAAAGACACCCCCAGATGTGGGGAGCTGTGCCCTCCACAACCCCCTACTTAAATATACCAACTCCAAGATCGCACTACAGAGAGGAAAACGGCAAAGTAACGGAGGCGGCCAAGCGATTTCTTTTCCAGGGAAAGAAATTGCTTATATGTCGTTTCGCTATTTTGCTGTTTCATGCTTTCAAGTTCGATCAAGATGCATTAGAAGAATTGCGTCTTTGATTATATAATATGATCCCTACTTACCTTACACATTACCGCACTGACTAGGATAGACTGTTTGTAGGTTACCAGATGTGCTGTTAATAAGATAAAATTCATTAAATGATCTACAGTGATGATAGTAAGGCTAATGAGGTGGCAGTTTCTAGTGTCAATTACGATGCTACCCTTATGAACACATTGCAGCTGCTGTTCTCTGGAGCTGTGGCAAATACTCTGTGGAGAAGCTGAGATTAAAAAGCTAAAGGAAGAGTTAATCAATAACATACTTTGTGCTAATAACAAGAACCTGTTATAACACCCAGGTCTGTGGAACTGCTACTTTTAGTTTTCATAGTAACTCCCAGGATATGGTCCACAGTGAGAATGTTAGGGACTCTATATTAAAAGATTCATGGAAGGGGACCCTGAAGTATGTGTGTGTGTGTGGGGGGGGGGGGAGTCTGAGTGAAGTTTATTAGCCAGAGCATATACTATTGCTTTAGTGTCATATAGGTAATGATGCTCACTTTCAGTTTAGTGCAGTGTTGGGCATTAATTCTAATACTCCTAATATAATTGAAAAAACCCTTTGATTATCCTTCAGAGAGTTTGTCATCTTCAGTTTATATCCATCCTTACTCTTCCTAATGATACATTTGCTATCCATACAGTCCTGCGTATTAACCCCCCTGAATGATGGTAAAAATTTTTTTTGAACCATAGACTTTTCTTGTTTTCGTATCGTTTCTCAGTTCTACCATAAGGAGGTTACAACTGAATTTCCCACCATACTTGGCTAACAGATACTAACTTATCTATACACTGGTTGAGATGACTGTAAAAATCATAGGTACATTTAGTGGTTTTAGAGCTTGGGATAGCAGCATTTATGAAATTCTTAAGGCCCTCAGATAGGGATACAAGGTTGACTTTGGAGTGGTGCCTGAATATATCTTAATTTGTGAGCAATTTGTTACTTTTTATGAGTGAAAAGTTGACAGTCTGGTAGTTAGATTTGATCAAGGAGCAATGTTAACAGGTGTGCAGCCAAAGGCAGAATTTGTAAAGCCAAGGTCAAGTATATTTGTCCCTCTTGTGGGGTCTTGGAGATTTAATTTAGGGAGTTGGTATTAATGAAATCTAGGAAATGCCCAGTGTTTCTGTTGTGAGTTGGTTGTGTAGGACTTCCAGCTGATGGATGGATAAATGAAGTGTATAGAATTAAGATATTGGGATTAACAGATACGGAAGCCGACTTGTTCATTGTACGTACCGTGGTTCTCAGGTGACAAATGAAGGAGATGCATAGTTGGCAGTGGTGCTTACAAATGTGACCAATATGTCAAGTAGCTTGAATGCAAAAGCTTGGTGCATATCTGCATGGATATAAAGAGATAGTATGCAGTCCCCCTCAGATGGTTGTTAAGAGTGCTAGGCACAGGGAATGCTATCAAAATATTGAAATCAAGTTTCTGTAATAAGACATATATGACTGTCCTGAAGTGTCAAGAAGGCTTGCAGACTAGGAAACTGATTAGGTCAAGTTTTAATATTAAGCACAGGCAATTCAATGTAGGCCAGATTAGAATTTGCTAGCTTGGAATGCCTAACAAACTTTATCTGAAAAAGGCACAATGTGGGCAGAAAAGGTCTTGGCCAGTGTGCAAAAGCCTTGAGGACAGAGGTGAAGGCCATCACTGGCTTGCCTGTCACTGCTTTTCATGCTGACGGATATTGAATCCGTGTGGAACCAGTGTTACTTGGCCAAATTAAAAAAAAGTCTATCCCAGAAAAGTAAACCAGCAAGCAGAAGGGGACTCTACTTGTCATTCTTCTAACAATAAAGGTCATGGAGAGACTTTGTCAGTGAAACATTTTCTAGTGTTCAAAAGGAAAATGCTTGGGGGAGAGTAAAAAATCAGCGGAGTTGACTAGGAGTTACCTTGGACTTCAACTTGGGTCTTTTGTTAGAAGATGGAGATGCTCAGGAAGAACAGCAACACTGAAATTAGAGAAGAAATGGTGGGAAGCTATAAAGCATCATTCATATTTGTAAAACATGGCTTTGCAAAAAAAAAAAAAAAAGGCTGAGAGACTGGAATTTTGTTGATTTGTTAAACTTGTGGATTGATCTTAAATCATATACTCCACTTTGTGATTAATATTCAGAAGGACACTAAAGGAAAACAACTAAGTAAAGCAATTTTTGTTCTTATCACTATTTGTATAAAAAAAAAACTTCCATGATATAAACTGCATGTTACATTGTAAAGCAGTTTTGTATAGTGTGCAGTTAGGCATATTTTAAATGTGAGTAAATCTTTTCAGTGACTGTTGTATTTATTAAAGATGTTAAAGTAAATCAGTACTTTTTCTTAACTTATTTACAATGCAGTGGTGCAGCGGTTAACACTGTCACCTCACAGCAAGAGGTTCTCCAGTTCGATTCATGGCTGGGGGTACCTTGTGTGCGGAGTCTCTATATCTTCCCTGCATTCGATTGGGCTTCTTCTGGGTACTCCGGTTTCCTCCCACATTCCAGAGACATGCATCTGGAGTATTTCTCCCTGGGCCTTTGCTGAAAATAGGCTCTGTCCTAGTTGTACTTTCCAGGTCAACAAATGTTAAATAAATAAATAAATAAATAAATACATTTTTGTTGACCGGAAAGTCCAGCTGGACAAATAGTCCCTTTTCAGTGGAGGTCTGGTGAAAAAACTCCACATAATACAAAAGACAAAACAAAAACAAAAAACGATAAGTAGTACTAATATACAGTTTTAAAGAAAAGACAAAAAATTGTACAGTGCAGAGGGAGGTCTTGAATAAAAAAAGAGATGAAGTACATATATAGCAGAGCTACATGTACTGATATATACCAAAATTGTTCAAGCACAGGGAATACCATAATCATTTCATTTTACATTTACAGTAGAGTTAAATATGAGCATGGATAGAATCATATTTACTGTAATAAAATTACAAGCTTTAGAGAGAGACAAAGAGAGGTTATAGAGTTAACTGAAAGTTCTGTATATGTTAATTTGCTAACTAGGGTCAGTACATGAGCAGATGCTTGTAGATTATAGGTGAGTTTTCAATAATGTTTTTAAAGTTTGTTGTAGTAGTGGTGGATCTTGTATTCAGAGGTAGGGAGTTCCAGGTTTAGGCTATGCTGTTAGAGTACAGGGAATCACCAGCAGCATTCTTGCTTTTAGTAATGTTTATTAGCACTTTGTTACTGGAGCAAAGTGTCTGGTTATTTCAGTAATGAATAAGCAGGTTTTGAAGAGCTGGAGTTTTTTCAGAGTAAGTATTTGGTGGGCTGTGGAAAGTTGGTTGTAAGCCAGTAAATTGGGGATTTCATTCCAAGGGAGTTCTTTAACGGCAAGGCAATGATGAAATTTGTAACTAGATTCGGAAGCAAACTCTGTAGTTTTATTAAAGTAACTCTCTGTTTTATTTATATCAGATTTTCTTAGGTTAGTAAGAATGGGAGATTTGTATAGGAGGGTTGAGATAAGGCAAGTTCTAGCAATGGTGGCCTTTGTGTGACTAGTAAGGAAGTGTTTGCTCCTGTAAAGGCTACCAAGTTTTTTGTGTTCTTTTTTATTGTTTGGCCTATGTTTATATCACATTTTATGTTATGATATATTGTAACTTCAAGGAGTTTGGTGTGGGAAACTGGAGTAATGATGGTATTGTTTTGATCAGGAGATTTTGAATAGAAGGAGGGGGTCTAGGGCTCTTGGATGAACCAGGATGAGTTTTATTTTGTTGGGATCAAGTATTAGCTGTGCATTAGTTTGCCAAGATTCAGCTGTGGAGAAGGATTACTGATTTATTTGTTGGAGTTAGTGGAGTGTTAGGGCAGCACATGTTAAGGTTGAATCGTCCGCTTATTACAGTGGTGTGGAGGGTAGCAGTGTGGAGATTGTTAGTAAATAAGTAAAGAGAAGAGGGCCAAGGATAGATCTCTGTGAGCTCCCAAAGTAACAGGCAGCAGAGGAGAGATGTCATTTAGCTATTTTACTGCTTGTTGGCACCCAGTTAGATAGTCCTGGAACCAAGCAAGCACAGAATTGCTAAGTTTGAGTTCTGATAGTACATTTAAGAATTTGATATGTGAGACTGTGTTGAATGCTTTGGAGAGATCCAGAAAGATAGAAGAGACCAGGTTTCCTTCATTTTGAGGATGTTTGATGGTGTTAGTGAAGCTCAACAGTGCAGTGGTTGCACTGTGGTTAGGGCAAAATCCATGCTGAGTGTTGGATAGAAGATTATTAGATAAAAGAGAGTCTAGGATTTGTGTGAATGCATTTTTAAAGAATTTTAAGGAAGATATAGTAACAGTAGGGTGATAGGCTGAAACTCAACTGAGCTATCCAACTATGTTTAGTGGTATGTTGTGTGCTATTTTCCAGATTGCTGGAACTTGTTCAGAGATGGAGAGAGTTATGAGACTGGAGACTGGATATGAGATGGCTTCAGCAGCAATTTTAAGATAGTCTACAGGTAGATTATCAGCTGCCAGGGTATTTGGTTTGAGCTTTTTAAGGTATTTATAGTAGCAGTAGGGACAGGTTAGAATGAAAAGTTATCGGGATTATGTGTTTGTGAGTAAGTAGGGGCACTTGCTGTTTGTGAGGGCAGTAAGTAGGAGGAGATGAGGGGCACTTGCTGTTTGTGAGGGCAAGTATAGATTAACTGAAACATTTATTAAATTGTGTAACTATATGATCTGTAGTGTTGGTGATTGGGTACTGACTTGTCTTCGTTGTAGGATTTTTTTATAGTTGACCAGAACTTTTGTGGATTTATCTGATGTTTTAATTGGATGCTAATGTAGTGATCTTTTTTGTCCTGTCTGATATGTTTTTTTTTTTTTTTGGCTGAATTTCTTAGTTTTAAATAGTTCTGTCAATTAGCTACTGTTTTATTATTAAGACATTTTTTTCCAGGCCTTTTCTGTTGTTTTACAAAAAACTTTTGTCTCTCTGGATAACTAGGGGGTATACTTTGATATTTTCCTAATTGTTCTGGGGGGAGCAAGTTTATTTAAGGTGTTAAGGAAAGCAGAATTAAAATGCTCAATTGCAGCATCTGAAGGGAAATGTGTAAGACGTGCCCATTTGCTGTGTGTAAGTGTGCCCATTTGCTGTGTGTAAGTGAGGATACACATTCTTGGGGATTAGTCTCTTTTGATACTGATTTGGTGGCAAATGGTGAGTTTTGATGGATGGTGCCGGAGTACAGCGGTCGGAAGGTGGTCACTGAGGCTGTCTGGGAGACAACCCAGAGAGTAGTGAGGGAGTGGGTTGGTTTGTAAGGATCCAGTCAAGGATTTACTCTTTTTTTTGTTGTTTTGTCCATCCTAGTGGAATTTTGGATTATTTGGCAGAAGCCATGGAGATTAATATGATTTGAAAGGTTGAGTGAGTTACAGGAGTTACCAGTCAGTGTTTAAGTCCCCCATTATAATTGTTTCCCAAGGGAGGGATTTATATGTCCAGTGCAGGATATGTTCTAGTTTAGGAAGATTATTACCGGGTGGGATATAACCACGTACTATGTTTGTGTTTTTTTGGAGTTAAGTAATAATGTAAACATTATTTCCACATTTTTTAAATCTGGGGTGACTATGTCTGTATAGTTTCAAGGATGAGGTTGTCCTTGAAATGTATCGCTATGCCACCACTTTTTTTGCCCTTGCTATCTTGCCTATGTAGTGGTAAGAAATAAAGGCTTTACAATGTAACATGAGAAGAAAGCCCGAACAGAACAAATTTAAATTTAAGTAATTCTGTGATCGTGGACTGCTGGGGTAGAGGAGGGGTACTAAACAGTACTGATTTATATTATATTGTATTATATGTAGAAATTACATTTAGAATTATGATCATTTCCCTTGATTTTCAATGGTGGTGCCTACATTAATGTGCTTGGCTTAAGCTATATATTTTTGCAAGCAAATAGGCTTAAAATAAGACATAATGATGAAAGTCATGCAAAATGCTAAGTTTCTTGCATCTGCAAAGATATTAGCATATCTTTTCTCCCATTAGTAGTTGCTGTCAGTGGCTAACAAGAAGTCTGTAGCTGAAGGCATTTGGCTGGGGGAATTCTGTACATTCTGTTCTGTGCGAAATTTGCAAAGATTCCTTCATGTATCTACAACGTTGTTAGCTGTTGCTATTTTCTGATTGCTGGCTCCTTTTACATGTAGATGAGCTGTCTGCAGGTGCATGCAATTAATCTTGAGAGTTCTGAGAATTTTTCTATAGAAATGCAACATTTAAATCTACAGCTGCAAGACATTGTGAAAAATAGTTTGGAATTATGGGAAGTAAATATGAATTTGAGATAGTATAAGCTTCACAGCAGCCTTAAAACTTTATGCACCATGGTGCATAGTTTAGTTTCATTTAGAGGTAGCTGGTGCATTTTTCTTAAAGCAAAAAGTAAAGTTTTCTGAAAGAATTGAAGCTGTTTATCTCATCTTGGTGGAGATTAGAAATAAGGAAACAACAGATAGCAAAAATCAGGTTATGTGGGAGCACAGTAACGTGCTTTAACATATGTAACCTTAATTTTAGATTAGGTAATGCCTGTGGGTTTAGCTATTGATTTGAGACCGTTGTTCCTGTTTGGAGATTTAACTGTAAATGTAATAACTTTTTGTGTTTGTTCTAATTTAATATGGGATGGGGTGTTCTTCAGCTTTCATTAAAGCAAAAGACTTGCAAAATGTGTCATAGATTCAAATGGAGGTGAGAAAAAAAAACAATTGCATGAAAGATTAGCCTGCTAGATATTAGTGGGTGCATGTAAAACAAAAGGTGGAAAAACACATTTATAAAAGCTGTCATGTATAATAATCTGTCCATGTTATCTTGAAATGTAAATGGGCTTGCAACTATAGACAAAAAAAGTATTATATTAAGAAATGCAGAGTGTAAATAGCAATGCTTCAAAAGAAACTTTTGGAACAAAATGAGTATGTAAATTTGACAAAGGATTTCAGTAGAATATGAGGGAAAGAGGACAAGGGGCATAATAATAATGATTGCTAGAGGACCTCCAATATTTATAGAAAAGGGAAAAAGACAGTAATGGTAGGTTTGTTGTAGTAAGGGGCTTTTGGCACAAGAGGAGAATTATACTGACATGTATTTATATTCCACCAAAGACTGCTATTATAGAACTTTAGAAAAAATTTGGGAGAAATAACCAGCTTTCAGTAAGGAATATTACTTATAGTTGGGGACTGGAACTTGATTTCAGTAGTGAGGATGTATCAGGAGGACCTATAAGGGGAAAAATAACAAAAAAGAGTAGATTTCTGAAGAAATTTTTGTAAGTATTTGGTTTGGTATGGAAAATGTGTTATCAGTAGTACGTACTTGAAGAGCGCACATAAACCAAAGGTGTAATAACTGGGATAGGCTGGATAGCAGTTAGATTTTACAGGAATTTGTGCATTTAATCGAAAGCTTCAACCCTCATCCAATAACTTGTTTCAGATCATGCACCGATAAAACTTAGATAAAAATTCAGGGTAATGAAGTAAAAATGAAACACTGGTGCTTTTCCACCTACCTTTTAAAAAAAAAGACAAATTTAAGGAATGGGTAGCAGAAATTATTTGAGAGTCACTAGAGAATAAAGAAGCTTCTTTAGAAGGGATTGCTAGCTAATGGTATAAAGTAAAAATTAAAAATAGGGCAGTAATAAAAGAGAAGGAGGTGTTAAGTAATAGGAATTATTTAAAGGGGGTCACAAAGGTTAAAGTATTGCAGAGTAAGGGAAGTCTTGCAGAACAAGAAGAGGAATAACTACATAGTGCAAAAGAGAAACCAGGGGAGTAATTGGATAATATTCATGAGTTTAGAAAGTTTGTTATTAAGCAACTATTGTTTGATAACTCTAGAGCACAAAAAACTTGTAGCGCAATGACTTAGGCAACAGAAAGTAGAAACAGTTGCCACCAAACGTAGGGACCCTATGACAGGGAAAATAACAAGAGATGCTATAGAGGTATTAACAATAGTTTGGAAAATTTATAAAAAAAAGGAATGTGAAAACCAAGAAAGAGCACAAGTGGAAATATTTATGCTTAGTTATGCCAAAGTTAGACTAGGAAGATGAGGCTCAACAACTAGTAGTTAAGACAGGAGGAAATGAGGTAAAAACAGTGATGTATAGTCAATCTGCAGGAAAGTCTCCAGGAACAGGTGGTATCCCTGTGGACATTTGGAATTTGAGGGAATAGGGTTAGCAGAATAATTTAAGTGTTTACCTCATAGACAGAAGGTATGGGGTTTGATTCTCACCCTTAGTCACTGTCTGATTATTGGCTGAGCAAGTACTAACCTGTAAACTGATTGCTTAATATTTACTTATAATCCTATGGAAAAAGTGATAAAAACATTTTGTTTAATAGTATTTTAAAAGGAGGGGAAGCACCAGTATCTTGGAAGAAAGTTGTAGTGACTATATTACTGTAAGAAGATAAAGACCCATCAGACCCAGTTCAGTTGTAAACATTGATTTGTTTATGTTTATGTTAGCTACAGAATGGGAAAGATTATGCCAGAATTGATAAGTATTTGTCAGTGTGGTTTTCTGGAGGGGAGGCAGACATTTTACAAAATTAGTAGAACAGTGATGATCCAGAGGAAAGAAGAATTTAAGAAAATACTGATGTTTGTATGTCTTGATGCAGTGAAAGCATTCACCTGTGTAAGTTGGGATTTTATGAATAGGCAGTAGAAGCATTTGCATTCCCTGACCCAGTAATGAGTTTAATTAGTAGGATTATGAACAGTTGGAGGCATGAATTAAAAGTGTGAGGGTTCCTGTCTGATAGGCTGTGTTTGAGCAGAAGAACCAGGCAGGGGTGCCTTTTTCCACTTTATTTGCCGTATATTTAGTGCCATTGGTAAAGAAAATAAAGAACTCAAAAGTTCAAGGATCTAATCGCTATGGTAATCAAGAAAAGTTGGTGTTATTTGCATTTTGTACTTGACAAAATCAGAACAGGACATGTTAGTGTTTCGGAAGAATTTGGGGCAGTTTCAAGTTTTTGCTGAATATAAAATTAATGAAGATAAAACAGACTGTAATTGTAAATTATGTATTCACACAAATTGGTTAAGCAATGCCCATATTTATAGAAGCATGATCAGTTGAAGTATTTAGGAGTATGGATTAAAAAGGCTTATGCTATGACAGAGGAGGATATGTGGGAAGAGAGTAAACAAAAAATAATATAAAAACTGAGAAATTGGAAGCCGTTGTTTATTGCTATGGGGTTGGTAAGATACAAGCAGTGAAAATATTTTAGTCCTTTTAGTTTTACATACGGGTCGTGCATATTTTTATCAGCCCGAGAAGTTGCAAACAGCAATTAATAAATAGCTGGAGTAATTTATCTGGGAATAAAAGAGGGTAAGAACTAAATGGACTAAGTTGATCTTTCCACTAGAACAAGGTGGTTTGAGATTACGTAATTTTGAAGTGATATTTTAGACCTGTGCAGTTCTGACTCGCACTTTCCACTATAAATCAGAGCTAGTGCTAGTGTTAAGGGATGATGATGGTGAAGAATGGGTGGGGAGCTCAAGAAATAGGGAGAGGGATGGATTTTGGTTGTAAATCCCTAGGGAGAATAACAACCACATGGAATATTATATTCATAAAGATGCAGGAAGTATTCCAAGAACTAAACCAACATAGGAATGGAGAAAGGAGATTTTTCTAGTAGGGATGACTGCAAGTAGTGGTACAGTACATAAGCAAGAATGGGCTGGATTTTACTGGAGAAAACTGGTAAAGAAACCATGGTATTTGTAATAAATAACTAGAGAGGGAAAGATGAGAGTGGGATGAGACCAAGAAGAAGTTTGAATTGCAGATTAGAGAATGTCTTCCCTATGAGGAATTGATATCAGAGTACAGACAAATAGAAAGGGATGGGGGTAGGGGGCAACAAAAATTAAAGAAGACTGTTAAAAATACAAGAAAATACCAGAACAGTTTCAGTTTGTTTTAATCTAAATTAGGACACCCAATTCGGCACAAGGATAGCTAAGGGTAGAAAATGACAAACAATCGTCAAAGTTGATAGATGATAAAAAAGATGTAAAGATCTCCAAAAGAGGATGAGGGCAAGTTAGTTTAATGCTTAAAGAGAAAATGTATTGATTAAGGGCAGAATAGTGGCTTTTTTTTTTTTAAAACATGATCTTTTAGTTTCTGGCAAAGGAGATCTGGAGAAGGTCCTTCTTAATGCTGCGTTATTTTATTGGTAGGCGAGGGTCCAGCTGCATGAGCTCATTTCAAATAGTAGTTTGCCTAAGTCTTGCCAGCCTTAGCCCTATTGACTGATGAAGATATAATTCACCATCTCAGATCTAAGCATATACACTTGCCAAGTCCAGACCATCACATCCAAAGCGGGTACAATTGTAGAAGTATGGAAGATTGAAGACCATCCTGCAGCAAAATACTATTATTTGAGCAGTTGCTGTTGTAGTCAGTACCATCACTTACTTGTACAATGTTCATTTGGATTAGTGCTGCAGTAAAGCATATAATATACCTGTGGGAGTGCCAGAGAAAGTGCCCTTATCTCTTACGAAACTGAATGTACTGTATTCTTCTCTAACTCAGGACTGAATGTACAGCTCACTGTAATTACAGTATGAATTTGAAAATCATGACACCCATGACAACTTAATGCATCTTACACAACCATTTTATTTATATATTCATTCTTTTGATTGTGTAGTTTATCCTGTTTAGGATCACATGATTAGCTGTATGCACAGTGACTCTAATTTGAATTAAGATGATAACCTGAGAAAGAATTAATTAATTATTAGAACCCTCCTTACTGCACTGTAATGGAGCTTGACTGGCCAATTCATGCCACATTACTACATGAAGTAAGCATTTCAGTTGTTCACAGCAGCTGATCTAGGTGCTTACAAATAAATCAATGGGAGCAGACACTCCCAATCTTCAGAGACATTTTGTTCCCTAGAAAACAGCTGTTACTGTCCACTAATTTGAGCTTTGTGAGCACGCATTTCCATCTTGATCATTATTTCTCTATGGCTTCCAGCTGTAGGCTCAGTTTAGTAGTCCTTGTCTAGCCCTCATGCTCATATTTGAGTTTGTGACCCAAACATGATGATATATGTCCTCATGTTCATTTGAGTTTGAGACCCTTGGTTTGGAAAACATGATGGTACATGTCAACAAAGCACCCTCAGATACTTTGTTTATATACATTCCTACAAAGGTTGCAATGGTAGCTGATGATGTGGAACTATGAACATCAGTAGTCATAGCTGTGGTCTGTTTAAGGTCATCATAGTCAAAGGTGTCTAAGTTATCTAACCACTTGGAAAGGGGTAGTTTGGTAAATTTCCCTTTCATGAATGAAATAATTAATCAGACTGCTTACTGAGTTTTGTTTTCTCAGTCTTGTATCTTACCGACCTGCATGCTTCTGTTGAGTAAGACAAGAAAATCTTCACCATTTCTCATCTTGTTTACAGAAAAAGAAGCAGTAGAAAATAAGTGACTAATTCAAAGTAAGTGCAGAGAGTACTGTGGGCATAGCAGAGGTATTTGCTGTTAACAACATGTTGTTCTTATGGAGAACTGTATAAGTCTCTAAAACTTGCAGAATAAAAATCCTGGTTGAGGTGTTTTTCAAAATAATAACTTGAGATCAACTGAAATGATAAGTATAAAAGGATATGTGGTAATCTTTTTTACTAACAAATTTAAGTCCCAAGCAGGGTCCACAAGATACCTAGGGGATGATGGAGAAAAAATCCTTTCCAAAAACTGCTTCAAAGCCATATCAGAGGCTATGGGTAGCTTCAAATGAAAAAAAAAATGCAGAAACATTGGACAGATGTACCTTTATGAAGAATCAGTCCTGGTCAGCACAAAGTAAAGTAGCAAAATATTGAGTTTTAATGTCATACCAGTAAGAACATCTATTCTGAGGTTTGATGATTGTAGTATTTGACCATTTAGATTCTTCCAAAACAGAATCTCTGCAAAGAAAATATGTTTGTGATTGACCTGTGATCATATAGGTTGAAAGGTTGAGAGATTTGAGATATGGCACGATCAGTTTGCTATAAATGGGTAATGTCCAACGTTATGCCAGTGACAACTATGTTAGAAGACTAAATCATGAGCGTCTTGGACAGCAGGATGCTCGGAGTATGAAATTTGCTTTCTTCTCTTTTTACTGTTTAGAAGCAGATTCGGGCTGAGGGGATTTCTAGGAAATGTATATTGATGTCCTAGGTTCCAGCTAACTGAGAAAGTACTGATCACTGTTGCTTGACAATGAGGAAAAGTATACAGAAAGCCACTGATTTAAGTGATACATAAAGAGATTCATTCTTGAATACTTCATATTTTTGTTAAGTTAAGAAATGAGCTTATGCCTAGTTTCCACTCATGATAGACCTGTCACTGATCAGACTGCCAGAGTGTTTTAATGACTTGGGATGAGGACATCCTGATGAGTCAGTATTCATATTGACAGTTTATTCCTAGACTGTCACTGCCAGTGATCTAACCAGATAAAAGTGAGTGCCTTCCTCTTTATGTACCTTACTGCTGTAGTGCTGAATGTGACAATCTTCAGTCCTAGGCTGCAGAAAACCCTGGAAAGCCGTCAGCACAAAACAAGTAACCATAGTCCCCTTTAAGCTGATGTATTACTTTTTTCTTTGCATAGAGACCACCAACAATAATTCCTCTGTCTCTGAAAATGAGTTCCTCAGGTGCAGCTTGAGGAATCTAGTTTCTAGCCTAGAACAGGAGTCAAAAAATGGGAGTCGCTTTTTAACAGAAATCTTTGTACCACCAAATAAGTTCCTTTATTAGAGATGACAAAAGAGGTTGTGTGTACACCAATGGTTGGGCATTATGACTGCACAGTTTCTAAAGTATTCTTAAATATTTCTCAATTGAAATTGGACTCTTAGAGCACAGGGATTAAGTCTTGACTGTACCCCAAATGACACTTGTATACCTAGTGGCATGAGTACAGGAGGAAGTGGGTGGGGGGGGTGATGCGGGTGAGTGGCTGATGTCAGATAGCCCATCCTGGGAGGCTCACTGTGTTGGTGGTACACAGAGTAATGCGAGTGATGGCCTTTAAACTTAAAAAGGGCCGAGAGGAGATATGGGCTTAAAATTCAAGGGCCGAGAGGAGATATGGGCTTAAAATTCAAGAGCTGTGAGCGGTCTCCCTCTCAGCTAGTTTGATGCTGCACAACAGCTTACATCAAGAGCTTGCATCTAGAGGCCTAGATACTTGTCTTTTGAGCAAATGAGTTATAGCTATGTGCAAGTAGGTTGCTAAGAAACCCCTGTCAGATTTTAGGAAAATTGGGTGGAGACTGTCCCCTCCTTGAAACTTCATAAGGGAGTTTGTTCAAATGTGTGTTGTGGTGTCAGTTGTTTTTATAATGTTTATGTTGCTGAGCTTCTTCCTGGTCTGCTAAGTCAGTCCCTTAGTCTGGAGACACTTGTTAGATTTTCCTGACACAGTTCAACTCAAAATATTGATGGGCTTGCTCAAACTTTTGTAACAGGAGCCAAATTTGGATTGGATTTGGATTTACTTGCCTTTCTGAGGAAAAATGTACTCAGACTTTTACCAAAACAACATTTATCATCATATAAGAATCATTGCTTGCTTACAAAGCCTGAACTCATTAGGCATATCCCTGATTAGCTTCACTGCCTACCCACATGCACTGATGTGATCATCTAGTTAGCATGTTTTGAGTACAAAACACACATAAGAATGCCTTGCTGCTCCACAGGTTTTCACAATGGGCCAGATTCCAGAAGAATCACTTTCAGTATGTCTTCCCTGATTCTGAAAGACTTATTGTCAGTGTAAATGATTTACTTTGGTTTTAAGGCCCATCTGTAAAAAGGCTTACAAATGTGGCCAGATTCTAGAACAGCTGCTCTTAGCCTGCTCTCATTTTAAGTGATCATTTACACTGACGGGCAGCTGCTGACTTCAAGTTAAAGGGGGGGGGGGCTGCAGGAACAGTTGAATGGGTGGGGCCAATGGGAAGAGGTGTGGCCATCTAGAAAAGGATGGAGCTATGCCAAAAAACACAACAACTGGAACTTTAATTAAATACACTCCCCTGGGTGCCAAACCATCATTACGAGAGTCCAATAAAGGCAAAATGAAGCGTCAAAGAAAAATATATTTCAGTGCATTGGCTACATGACAGCTTACTTAATATCTAGATGCAAACAGAAAGGTTGTGAGGCATGAAAAAATAAATTACTTTTTAAATACATTACTGGAATACTAGTCAAAATCAAGTATAAAAAAGCAAGCTTCTCTTTGCATTGCAGTTCTAATTATAACTTATATTCAGCTTTCTAAAAGTACCAAGTAACATGCTGAAAGTAGAAGTCTCTGTGATACCCTCACTTGTAAAAATGTTTCTTATCCAAAAAAGACCTGCTGCCTGACTACAACTATATACTTGTTTCATGGGGAAAACATGATCAAAGTAAAAAATTAACAGCAAACAAGAAACAAGCTCAAGATAAATTGCTTAAAGGATTACTGCACAGGTTATGGACTACGCATGATAGATTGGCATTTTTTTTAGTTTACGGGTAAAGCCTGCAAAGATGACTGCAAATCTCCAACAAATGTAATGAGCTTCTGAAAATACTGTAATCCTGTTCTTTATTACAAATACTGTCATATGCATTTCAATACCTAAGGCTTGTACATTATCTAGTTATGTAAATATTCTCTGCATGTCAGCAACAAAAAGGCTTTCAGTGTTGGTAATTATTTAACAGTATGCTTATTAAAGGTTACTTGCATCTTACAGTCTCAGACAAGCTTACCCCATGGTCATTAAAGCTTTGCTACTTAAACACAAAGCAACAGGGCACTGCGACAGCATGCATTTTCTGAATAATAAGAAGCCACAGAACACCAGAACATTCTGCAAAATCAAGGACAGATGAAAAGCCACTGTCGTACTTGTGTCTGCCTTGGATGGGGAAATACTCTGCAGTCATACACTGCATAATTGCTCCTTGCCTTGCTTGGACATATCCAGAGTCACTACATAGGGGAGTGGGGTGCAATAAGTATGTCACAATTTGAAATGTCTTTGGCTGATGGTGATGGCTCTGACACTCGTACATCTCAACCTCAGAGAAAGAAATCTGGACAAAGCCAAGTAAGTGGGACACACGTCCAAAAATAAGGACAATTTTTAAATATTGCTCTTATAAACTTAGAAAGATAATAGAATAGTAGTAGGTCTTGCATTAGTATGAAATTTCTGAAGGGTATGAAATCTGAAACTCAAATGTCTGCCATTATTTTCTAACTTCAATCTTTAATGATTTGCCACTAATTTGGCAGAAAACCACAATTTTATGAAAAACAGACCAAAAGTGTGATGCAAAAATATAAAATTGCCACACAATACAGCTGGAAACCTGTCAAAGAATATTGGTGACCCCTAACCGAGAAAAGCCGAAAGAAGAAGAAGAACTGTTAACTTGAGCAGCTGACAAAATAACAGCATCTACATGCATTTCTGAAATAAAAGTGCTCTATAACTCTGATCATTACAGTTATTTATAATTGTAAACTCTCCACGTTTTCTTCCAAAATTGCCATTTTGCGGAGGGGTTATTAGGGGGGAGCAACATTTTGAGTCAAAATTGGGGAAAATTGAGTGGTTTGGATAGTCCTAATTCTATAAAGCAATTTATTTGCTGCACGTACCTCTCAACCTCTTAATGCAGGAAATCAGGACAAGGCCAAATAAATATATTGGGGGAACATACAGACAGTACTAAAAATTGCTCTTGTATAAACTTAAGACAGTTGATAGACTAACAGGTCTTGCTTTAGCATGCATTTTTCTGAAGGTTATAACTGAAACTCAATGTCTGTCATTATTTAGTGACGTCATTCCTAAATGATTTGCCAGAAAACCACAAATTTTATGAGGAACAAACCAAAAATAAGAAGCAAAAATCTATTCATTCTGCAAATATCTGGACAGTTGAGAGGTGTAGTTCAACTGGGTCTGTCTGAGTTTGCTGTCCTTCCCCCCTCACAAAATCATGGTCGAATGGAGCCTCCCCCTGCAGCCATTCCAATGTCCCATTCATAGGTTCATAGGTAGATACTAGGCTATCGGCCCTGGGGCCTATACAAGCCCAGCCAAAAAGGTACCCTGGCTTTTGCCACCCAAGAAAATTATTTTCCTGTGCCACTGTCGAGCAGAGCCACAGAGGTGATCCGGGGTGAATTTCCTGTTTCCCATCCAATCATCAAGATTTTTCTTGGAGTGCTAATGAGGAGCTTTGTTTGATATAGATAGGTAGTTTATTCCAGAGTATGGGAAGTCTCTGGGACAGGAATCTATCCCTCCGGCATGTTCTGCTTATTGTGGTGACAAGGTTTAGGTCCCTAGAGTATGTAGCTCGGAGGGATTGGGATTTCTTTACGTGGAGCATGTCCAACAGCTCTGGGTTTGACATAGCTTTGTTTGTTGGGCAGTGATCACCCCTGAGTAGGCGATATGCGACAGAGTAAAGCTGGAGTTTTTTGAGACAGTCTGCGTAGGCCATCTGTTTGAGGCCGGTAATCCAGTTTGAGAGGTATTTCTGCGGCCTTTCCAGTTGTTGTAGATGTCTTGTGAGGTACATACCAAAAGGGTTGTTGTACTCTGTTATTTCACCCCATTTACCATAAACACTGTAATGTGCATACTGCTTTACTTCTGCGATGATTTGGATTTCATTTGAAAGTTTTATTTTGCGTTTTACAGCACAGACCCTAATAGATATCTGCTAAACAAAGCAATGTAGTCTCACAATGAAAATAGACTTAGTATTAAAACTTCTCTGCCCTTGAAACTCACATTCATTGAAACAGCATTGAAACCCACATTCAAAGAAAATACATTTTGCCAGTGGCAGATAAAGATTAACTTTGGGCTGTTTTCAAATCATAGGCCCCTTGAACACGAAACATACACATGCTCTTTGATGCACCTTCCTGATTGTATTAAATTATATTCCTTGTACAATACAGTACAGTTGTTAGAGGGCATTTTAAATTTATTGTTTTGAACATTTTTCCAGTGAACAGTGAAACAAAATGCATGCACTTATTATGACAAAACTGCCCAATTCAGAACATTTCCATCATAAAAGTTTACTCAAACTTACATTTCCATCATAAAAGTGTACTCAAACTTCTACAGTCCACCAGTATCAGTAAATATGCACAATCTCTGAAGAAGTAAAAGTCATCTAAATTCCACATTAAAGAAATCTGTAACTAATGAATAGGTTGCTGCTAGCAAACAACCTTATATGTCATTGTTTCATCTACAAATAAAGTGGTTGTTGCCCTTGAATAAATTGCCCATGTTGAATTAAAAAAATAATTAGCTGGTAATATCACAGTAGGGAATGGATGGCAAACTGATAACAGGTTCATAGTTACTAGATATCTTCGCTAAAAAGGACTGCAGCATCCACCCCATTTATAACACAGTACAGTATCAGCAATGCATCTACCTTCTGTGGGAGTAGAACCCACAGCTTTCTGCATCAAAAGCAAGTACACTACCTGTTGTGCTATTAACAGTGCAAGTAGACTCACCATAAGCAGTACTAAACTTTTGTTCCCCTGCAGCTCTCAGCTCCTTGTAAAATGTATTCAGCACTCCGCTGTATCTCTGAACTTTGCAGCACAAGAAATCTGGAAAAAGCCAAAATTTATTGGGGGAGGGACAAAAGTCCAAAAAACAGGGGCACATTTTAAACATTGCTTGTATAATGTTGGAAAGTTGCTGCAATAAAATGCTGTACCACCACCATACATTTCACTGCCAAGTCTTGAACGCAGGGGAACCCTGTGCAAAACAGTGAAAGCAACATACCACTATGCCAAATCAGCTGTTTTGTAAAAGAGAGCAAGACTGAAACTTAAATGACTACCATTTAGTGAATTCAGTTTTCACCATAGCCGTCAACCTCTTAGCACAAAACACCTGAACAAAGCCAGTAATGGGGGAATACAGCCCCCAAACATATTCAGTGAATTCAGTTCTCAGCATAGCTGTCAACCTTGGCACAAAAAACCTGGATGAAACCAATAATGGGGGAATACAGTCCCAAAAATAAGGACAAATTTCAAATATCCATGTTATAAACTTAGAAAATTGCTAGAATAAAAGGTCATGTACTTTCTGAAGAATATGAAGTCTGAAATTCAAATGCCTCTTATTTTTATTTAACATTTGATGTAATGGGATCCTATCTCGCCTACATTCATAACTGATGGGTTCGGAGCTGATCTATCGGCTCCGACTCAGCCAACTAGTACACTAGAACGAAGTCTCTTATTGGCTGGGCTACCCTCTATCCCAGGATGCACCACACCTGCTTCCCCAGATCTCGTTTGCCGCTTTACAAGCTAGACATGGTCTCGACTTGGCTGGAGCTAAGTGTACTTTTATTACTTTTCTGGTCTTTTGACCTTGGGTTTTCTTCATAAATTAAATCAACAGCTGTTTTAACAGCTATTCCGTGCATTTGTTGAGTGTTATTGGTGTGAGTGTTATTGGTCGGTCTTTATATATCGGTTGGTCGGGCGAGGCCCGTTTAAGTTAGAGGGCCTTTGCCCTTCTTAGTGGAGTGAGTGTGTTGTTTATTTTACTCCCTTTTCCTTTCCGGGCAAAGCCCGTTTAAGTTAGAGGGCTTTTGCCCGTTGTTGTGTTCCCTTGTGGTTGTTGTCTCCCTTGTGAGGTAAACTTTGTCTCTAGAGGGCTCGCGCACCCTTTTTTCTCACGCTCTAACAGTTTTTTTGGTCACTTCTGTTCCTTGCGTGTAATTAGAGTGTTGCATAGTGTTATTCATTAAAATGTCTAAAGAACAAAAATCTGGGTTCAAAAAGTGCACTATGTGCAATTATAAAATGTCTATTACAGACAGTCATGCTATTTGCGTGTATTGTTTAGGGCCAAAGCATTTGCAAGAGACATGTAGTGTGTGTCATGCTTTTTCTGCTAGGGTTCTTCAGGAACGAAAAAATAAATTGATCCTGAAGGGTCTTATTAAGCCCTCTTTTGAGTAAGCTTTGGCTTCATCTCCTCCTACTGCTTCTAAAAAGAAAAGGTTGTCGGCTCCGACCAGTCCGTCGGAGCCGACTACTAAGAAGCATAAGTCGACCTCTTCTTCCTCGGCTCCACTGACTTCGGAGCCGAGGGTCGAAGGGTCTGCCTCGATGCCTCTTTCCTCGGCTCCATTAGTTTCGGAGCCGCAGGTTGGAGCATCGAGAGGCGAATCACCTCCCTCGGTTCCATTGGTCTCGGAGCTGGTGGAGGTGTGCAGCTTAGACTCTTCCCCCTCGGCTCCGAAAGCTCCTTCGGCGCCGATCCTTATTCGTACTGTGCCGGACCCGGCGCCGATAGTGTTGGAGCCCTTTCGGAGCTGGTCCCCTACATTGTCTGAGCCGAGAGGGAAGTCTTCTCGACCCCTTTCTACTTCCTCTAAATCCTCCAAATTGTCGGATTCGGATTTGGATAGGGTTATTCAGAGGCTTTTCCAGTCTCCAGTTTTTGCAAAAATGGTCTCGGCTCCAGCCCATTCGGCCCTGGAGCCAATCCCCCCCTCGAAACTTTCGATTCCTCCTCCAACCTCCTCGGAGCCGTTGGAGTCGGTGATGGTGGAGCAAGGCGGAGCCGTACAGTCAGAACCGAGACCCCTTCGAGGTTTATCGGTTCCGACCATTGTTCCTATCCTGTCCTCGGGTTCGGGGTTCGGTACTGGGACTTCCTCAGCTGGGGCCGAGGGGAACATCTTGGAACTAGGTGCCTTGGTGCCTAGTCTTCCCCTCGGAGCATCGGCTGCGGGGATTCCTAGTGCCGTCGTGGTCTCTCGGCCAGTGACCTCCATGGAGTCTGGAGGTCCTGCCTTTGAGGCCATGAGGAGCGCGCTGGCCATGTCCTTGCCGGCTCAGCAGGCTTCCATCTCACCGTCCCTAGACCTGGAGACTGGTGCTTCTGGTCCCTAGACCTGGAGACTGGTGCTTCTGGCGTACTGCAGTCCCATGACAGTGGGGCCCCAGGGCCTGAGGATACCCCCGTGGGGGGTTCCCTTCTTCCGGGGGGTCCGTCCGAAACCGCTTCGGATGAGCCTCCACGGAAGAAATTGTGCAAGAGGAAGCACGTAGACTCCCAAGATGAGTCTGTCACATCTGACACTGACCTCGATGATGCGGAGGGGTCCCCAAAATCATCTTCGGATGATGTCTCTTTCTCGGATATCCTTGAGATTCTGAGACAGAGAGGAGATTGGCAGGCCAAAACCCCTTCCGCTGAGGAGCCAGTCTTCCTCAAGGCCTTCGGGGCCCAGCCCTCCGCCTCCTGGGTGTCTCCGCCCTTCGATGAATTACTTGATTTGGTTTCTCGAAGGGCTTGGGAACACCCTGATTCTGTGGAACCGGTGCCTGCAAGACCCAACAAATTTCTTTCAGCTCCCCCTCAAAAGGAATTTTTAACAAAAGGAGATGTTCTTCATACCACATTGCTGCAGTCCTAACACTTGGGGTAGTCCGCTGTCCCAGTCGGCCCGAATACCAAAGTATATGGCTGACGTCGGTCAAGGCGCATTAGTCTGACGTCAGGGTACAAATGCGCATGACCGACGTCATATCCTCAGTCTTTTTTGCCGCATGGTCCGATGCAGAAGCAGTTTTGCAAGTGCAGGTTGGCGTTCTGAGATTTTCCGAAGTCGGAGTTTCAGACCGAATCCAAGTTGGCTAAGTACCCCGTTGGGGATTATTTTGGTTTTTCTTGCCTCAGTATTTTACGGATGTCAGAAAAGTGAATAACTGTATTTCTTGTGGGAAACAGATACCTCATAGGGATTACCATACCTTGTGTATACCTTGTTTAGGGCCTGAGCACGACGTTGTTGGCTGTCGCTCTTGTGCTAGATTTAACAAACGCACTATAAAGAGAAGATTAGATTGTGCCAGGTTAGTTTTGGGAAGCAGTGTAATTATAAAATGCCGTCGGATGCTCCGGCCGCTCAAAAAGCGCAAGGACAAAACAGCAAAGCCTAGGCTGGAAGAACCGTCCGTCCCGGACGCCGGTTCTTTAGAGGGCTCGGTGGAGCCAGGGTTCAGCCAGAAATTTCTTTGGAATCCCAGGAGAGACTTTATTACTGCAAGATGTGACCTCTCAGGAGGTAGGCCAGGCGGAAGGGGCTTCTCAGGTAGCTGTTCTTCCTTCCCTTCCTAAGGTGGTTAGGCCCGCCCTGCTGTTTCCAAGGCTTCTCCCAGGGGCAGGCCAGGTTTTGTTTCAGGAGTTACCCCTAGTTCTTCAGGGTCTGTACCTAAGAAGCATATGCTTAAGATGGCAGAAGATTTGATTACAATGATTAGAGGTTCTATGCCCCTCCTGATAAGAGGCCTAGGGTGGAACCTGAGCTTGGGAGTTTTGAGCAGTGTTCGGATGCTTCTGAGTCTTCGGCTGAAGACTTGCAGGAGTATTCCCCTTACTCTGATTCTGATGTAGATGATTCTACTCCTTCTGCTTCTCCTCCTGAGGATTTTTCATTTTCAGAGACTCTTCATTCCATGAGGGAGCATTTTAAATGGGAAGGTCAGGATTTCTCTGATTCCAGGAAAAGGCTTAGGGATTTTTTGTTTCTACCCCAGCATAGGCCTTTAGCTAAACCTCCTGTTCTAGATGTGGTAGAGGATGTTTTTGCAGAGGCTTCTCTGAACCCTGATTCTTTGCCTCCTGCTCCAGTTAAACCGGATAGATATTATAGGGTGCCTGAAGCTCATAAGTATCTTGTCCTAGGGCAGACCCAGAAACTGTTTCACAGGGGCCTAAAGGTGTTAAGGCTTCTGTTGTTAAAAATCCTGTTCCTCCAGATAAAGAGGCTAGGGCTTTGGATAGATGGGGAAAGAAAGTGTATACTTCTTCCACTTTGGCCATGAGACCTTTGAATTGCCAGTTTCACATGTTGAAATACCAAAATTATCTCCTTTCACAATTAAAGTCTAAGGTAGATGCTTTGGCGGAAGGTATTGAGTGTAAAGAGTTGCAGGATTTAGTTCATGTTTCTGAACAGGTGGGTAAGCATTCTTTGCAATGTGGTTTTGATGCTGTGCAGGCCTCTTCGAGGGTGGCTGCCACTGGTTCGTTCTTCGCAGGCACGCCTGGTTGAGGGATCAGAATTTAGCTGAGCATGTGAAAACAAGGATTTTAGATGCTCCTTTACAATCTGATGTGTTGTTTGGTTCGCCTGTGGAAGCAGTTCTAAAGAAAATGGAAGACAAGGCTAAGTCTATGCAGACTGTTAAAGATTTTTGCAGGTTCAGCCTCCAAGTTTAGTAGAAATTGGCCTACCAAGGGGTGGACATATCCTGCTTATGATTCCCAGTCTAGGGGTAGGTCTAGGCGTGGTAGAGGCAGAGCTCAAGGTTCTTTTAGGCCTAGAACAGGAGTTCACCTGCTCAGTCTTCTGGTGAGGGCAGGGGTCAGTCCTTTCGTAAACAGACACAATGACCTGCCTTTTCAGCTGCCAGAATCTTCTCGTCTGGCAGCACCTTTGGGAGGAAGGTTGGCACTTTTCAAAGAAAACTGGAGTTTAATTACCCAAGACAGATGGGTATTGGATATCATTCACCACGGTTACAGGTTTTATTTCCATACCTTGCCTCCTTTCAAAGGCATGCCAGACATTCCTCCTCAACAAAGGAAAGAGGCTCACAAGCAAATTTCTCTGTTGCTCCAAATAGGGGCCATTCAGCCGGTTCCTGTGCCAGAAAGGGGCCTAGGATTTTATTCTCGCCTGTTCCTAGTACCAAAAAGGGGAACACGTGGAGACCAATTTTGGATCTGTCTATCCTCAACACTTATCTGGACATTCCCAAGTTCAAAATGTTGACGTTACAACAGCTTTTACCTCTGCTGGGCAAAGATCACTGGATGGTAACTTTGGATCTCAAGGAAGCTTACCTTCATGTTCCTATCAGACTAATTTGCAGGAAGTATCTGCGTTTTCGAGCTGGGAATTCTCATTATCAGTTCTCTGCATTGCCCTTTGGCTTATCTACTGCCAGAGTATTCACAAAGGTTCTGGCTCCAGTGATAGCTTTCTTCAGGCTAAAAGGAATACAAATCTATCCTTATTTGGACGATTGCCTGATTCTGGCTCAAGGAAGGACGTGCTTCTTCAGCATTTGGAATATGTGATAGCAGTGCTAAGATGCCTAGGGTATTCTGTGAAGCGAAATAAAGTCCAGTCTAGTACCCTCTCAAGACATGTGCTTTCTGGGTGTGAGACTGAATACAGCAACCCAGATGGCCTTTTTAACCCCGGACAAACAAAAGAATCTTTCTCTTTACTTCCATCAACTATCTCATCAGTCCGGGCTGACTGCAAGGACAGTCCTTCAAGCCTTAGGGTTCATGGCATCTTGTATTCTGGTACTTCCCAATGCCAAACTGCATATGAGGAAGCTACAATGGTATCTCAAAATGTATGGACACAGCACTGCCAGGATTTGGACACTGTCATTCAAATAATACCTTGCATTCAAAAGGAATTTTTGTGGTGGGCTCAGGAATGTCACCTAAACAAGGGACTCTCTGTGACCCGGCCAGAGGCGAGTCAGATTCTAACGACAGATGCCTCAGACACAGCTTGGAAGCTCATCTGAATGGAAAGTGGATACAAGACAAGTGGCCTGCCAGACTGCAGCATCTACATATCAACATGAAGGAGATGTTAGCAGTCCAGTTTGCATTACTGGCTTTCAAGGATTTACTTCTTCCAGGGCAGGTGTTGATTCTAACAGACAACACAACTGTCATGTGGTACATCAACAAACAAGGGGGAACACATTCTTATCCTCTATGCAGGCAAGCAATGATTTTGTGGGAGACTGCGTTAAGCTTGCAGCTGAATCTTCAAGCAAGGTTTCTGCCAGGAGCACAGAACTCCTTAGCAGATGTGTTAAGCAGGCAAATCATGGATCCCCACGAGTGGAAACTGGATCTTCATGTATTTCAGACATTGACAGTGTCATGGGGAACTCCAGACATAGATCTGTTCGCTTCTCCACTAAACCACCAGCTGCCAAAGTTTTGCACGAAAAGGTTTCATCACACAGCCTGGAAAGTGGATGCTCTTTCTTTCAGTTGGAAAAATCTTCATGTGTATGCCTTTCCACCTCTGCCTCTCCTCCCAAAGGTACTTCTAAAGGTCAGACAAGACAAGCCAAGGATGATTTTAATAGCTCCAGATTGGCCTCGGCAGCACTGGTACCCATTACTGAGGAGTCTGGTAAGGAAGTCTCCATGGCCCTTACCTTTGATTCCACACCTATTGTCTCAGAAGGACGGGCATCTGCTCAATGTCAAGCTTCACTCTCTTCATCTAACAGCTTGGCATATTCTATTTTGAACCATAGCAGGTCTCAGCTTCCTCAACAAGTTTTGAATGTGATTATGGAAGCCAGAAGACCTAGTACAAGGAAAGTGTGCAGGAAAATGGAAGAGATTTTTATTTTGGTGTGCAGCAAAGGATTTGGATGTTTCTGAGCCAAATTTGAGTGTGGCTCTTCAATATCTTACTGAGTTATTGGACAAAGGTTTGTCTTTCTCTTCCATTAAGATTCATGCTGCAGCAATTTCAGCTCACTATGATTGTGACCCACCATTGTTTTCTCATCCTTTGTTCAAGCAATTTCTTAGAGGGGCAAAGAATATAAGACCCCACGTAGAGCTCCTACTCCTGCTTGGGACCTCAATTTTGTGTTGGAGAAACTCACTCTACAACCTTTTGAGCCTGCAGCTACTGCTGAATTGAAATATTTGTCATGGAAGACTGCTTTTTGTTAGCCATTACATCTGCAAGAAGGGTGTCTGAATTGCAGGCCCTTATGGCGGTTGAGCCTTTCCTGATTTTTCATAAGGATAGGGTATCTTACGTACTAATCCTTCCTTTATGCCTAAAGTGGTTTCTAGTGTGGCTTTAAACCAAACTATTCATTTGCCTACCTTTTATGCAGATCCCCAAAATAAGGGGAAAAGATTTTGCACACTTTAGATGTACACAGGCAGTTGCGTTATTATTTAAGCAGGACTAAGGATTTTAGGCAGTCTCAGCAGTTGTTTGTTTCTTTTGCTTTGAGTTCTCAGGGCAAGCCTGTGTCAAAACAAACTATTTCTAAGTGGATTGGGTTTTGCATTACATTTTGTTATTCCCATCATGGCAAGGAGATTCCAGCTGGGATTAGGCCTCATTCCACTAGGGCTACTGCCACTTCAACAGCATTTCTAAGGGGTGGCAACTAAGGATATTTTGGAGGCAGCTACTTGGAGTTCAGTGCATACTTTCTCTAAGCATTACCACCTTCCTCTCTACTCTAAATCTAGGGCTGGTTTTGCCACGGCTATTTTGCAGGGCATGTTGTCAGCTCCTGCTTCCTTATGATTTGCCAGCCTCCCTTACCTCTGCTTTGGGATTCTACCCAAGTGTTAGGACTGCAGCAATGTGGTATGAAGAACATAGTACAGTTTTGTACCTACCATAAATGTAGATGTTCAAGATCCACATTGCTGCAGTCAATTTACCTCCCTCCTTCCCTCTGTGTTTAGGGGTGGTTGTGTGGGTGAGGTTATACTCTTGTAAATTTGTATATATTGTATATATATTTGGTGCAGGAGTGTGTGGTGTTTTTTGGTTTTAGCCTTATCTTTTTAGGGTCTTCTGACATCTGGGGCAAGAAAAGACTGAGGATATGACGTCGGTCATGCGCATTTGTACCCTGACGTCCTGACGTCAGACTAATGCGCCTTGACCGACGTCAGCCATATACTTTGGTATTCAGGCCGACTGGGACAGCAGACTACCCCAAGTGTTAGGACTGCAGCAATGTGGATCTTCGAACATCTACATTTATGGTAGGTACAAAACTGTACTTTCCTGTAGATGCAATGGTGGTGGCATCTGCCACACAGCAGGATGTGGCAGAGGCTTCAACGTCTATCCACTCTCCTAATAAGGATTCCAGGAGCATGGATAGGTACGGGAAGCGTACCCTTTCTTCAGCGGCCTTTACCTTACGGTCGCTGAATTAGTTATGTCATTTTACTAGGCTCCAAAGGGACCTCCTTAAAGAGCTAAGTGAGTCCCTCACAGGTAATCTACCTGAGGCGTTAGCCCACACTGTTGGCGCCCAGATGACTACCTTATCTTCCATTGTGAACTCGTCCATGAGGCTCATCTCGTATGCGGCCGAGGGGGTGAGTAGAGCAGCGGGAACAGGCGTGGCCCTCAGGAGACACGCCTGGTTACGCTTGTGTTCCTTTGCGGAGGCCTTCAAGTCTTCCTTCGCCGACGCCCCCTTTGATGGGTCCTCTTTGTTTGGACCCAAGGTGAAGGATACACTGACTTGGTGCGAGCAGGAGGGCAAGACCTTGACTGCCGTTGGGGCCCGTTTTTCCGCTCCCTCTAGGCCTTACCCCAAGGCCCAGAGAGGAGGGAAAATGTGGTTCAGGAAAACTCAGAGGCCTTTCCCTACTCCACCCAGTGATTCCCCCTCTAGAGGCAGGGGGGGGGATTCAGGAAGACGTCGCCCCAGAGGTGGCAGAGGCCCCCGTAACTCTGGAGACCGCGATTCCTTTCGTGGTTCCTCCTACGCTCAACGTCCCTGAGTTGGTGCCCGACTGTGCAGCTCCGGAGCCAGTCGGGGGTCGTTTTGCGGAACACCCACAAGCTTGGGAAGCTATTACCAGCGACCAGTGGGTGCTCCGGATTATTACCGGAGGCTATCTCATTCCCTTCATCAAGCCCCCCCTTCCCTTCAGGGAAATCCCGGACGTGCCACCCAGTCAGCGGGATCAAGCAGCAATAGAGATTTCAAAGCTGCTACAAAAAGGAGTCATCCAGCCTGTCCCCGATCAGATCGGATCAGGAACTTACTCAAGACTATTTTTGGTGCCAAAAAAGACAGGGGACTTCAGGCCCATTTTGGACCTCAGTTCATTGAATCGCTTTGTGAAAAAGTCCAAATTCCGAATGATCACTCTTCAGTCCATTCTCCCACTATTGGAGAAGGATGTCTGGATGTGCTCCATAGATCTCAAGGACGCTTACTATCACATTCTGATAAGTCAAGAGTCCAGGAGTCATTTACGCTTCCGCCTGGGAGACGGTCATTTCCAATTCCGAGCACTGCCCTTTGGTCTCACCACAGCCCCCAGGGTGTTCACCAAGTGTCTGGCAGTGGTGACTGCTCACCTGAGAAGTCTAGGATTCCAATTGTTTCCATACCTAGACGACTGGCTCCTTACTGCCACCTCCAAGCATCTACTAATTCAGGCGCTCATGGCCACAGTCACCTTGGGCCGTTTCCTAGGAATTATTTTCAACTGGCAAAAATCTGTACTACAGCCATCTCAGCGTATTACCTTTATAGGCGCAGAGTTAGACACAAAAAGGATGCGCGTCTTCTTACCGGCAGCAAGGATTCAAGTTTTGCAGAACCAAGTTCGATCCTGCCTCCCTCTATCAAGAGCTCCGGCCCATCTGATTCTACAGGTATTGGGCTCGATGGCATCAACTATTCTCCTAGTCCCCTTAGCCAGACTGCACATGCGGGTGCTGCAATGGCTACTGTCGGTTCAATGGTCCTATCAGGAACTCCCCTTGAACCACTTGGTTATGATTATGGAAAGTTACCGTCGAGATCTGCGTTGGTGGCTCCTCCGATCCAATCTCGACCAGGGGCGACCTTTTATTCTTCAGTCCTCCGTTGCCACTGTGACCACGGACGCCTCCCAGGTAGGGTGGGGGGGGTCATTACCTGGACAGGTCTGTCCAAGGCACATGGCAACCCCAGGAAGTGCATTTGCACATCAATATCCTGGAAATGAGAGCGGTACTATTGGTACTACAAGCTCTCCATCACGCTCTCCCGCAAGGTCTGATTGCTATCCTATCCGACAACATGTCGGTAGTTTGGTATATAAACAAGCAAGGTGGGACCAGGTCGTACCCACTGTGCAGAGAAGCCATGAGACTTTGGCACTGGGCGGTAGCTACCTACCGCTTCCTAACAGCAATGCACATACCAGGGAAATCCAATGTGATTGTGGACAGACTAAGCAGGACTGTCCTGTTACCCCACGAGTGGTCCCTCAACCAAAGAGTGGCTGTGAAAATCTTCGCCAACTGGGGTCTCCCTTGCTGCGACTTGTTTGCCAGCCCCCACAATGCGAAGTGCAGAGAGTTCTTCACTCTGACCCTCTCTCAGGGACAGATTCCCAGGGACGCTCTAACCCACATTTGGCCCCCCCGGTCTCCTTTATGCCTTCCCTCCGGTTCCCCTCCTGCCGAGGGTGATACAGAAGGCAATTTACCTGGAGAGCGACATGATTTTGATTGCCCCGCACTGGCCTCGTCAGGTTTGGTTCCCCTTCCTTCAGAGGTATGCGGTAGAAGGTCCATGGTTTCTGGACCCGGTGCCAGACCTGTTGACTCATCAGTCAGGACAGTCTCACCCATCTCTCAGGTCCTTGAGGTTGGCGGCGTGGTTACTCCGCTTCCATCCTTAGTCAGGGACAATTCCCTCTCTCCGGAGGTTATCCACATATTGTCTTCTTCTCACAAACCTTCCACTGTCAAACTGTATTCCAGCAAATGGAAAAGGTTTGCCCTTTGGGCACAGCAACGAGGTTATAGACCCTCTTACCACCCCAGTATCGGAGGTCTTGAATTTCCTGGCCTCTCTTTTTCAGTTGGGCTCCTCAGTTTCCACGATTAAGGTTCAGCTAGCGGCCATCTCTAATTTTCATGTTTCTTTTGAACCTTCATTAATGGCAAACAAACTTTGCAAGTCTTTCCTTAAAGGACCGTGGCTCCTTAGGCCCCCAATATCTCATCCTGTCCCCCCTTGGGACCTAAATTTGGTCCTGGCTGCCTTAACTGCCCGCCCCTTTGAACCGGCAGCTACCTGCGATTTGAAATTCCTGTCTTGGAAAACCGCCTTTTAGTGGCCATAACTTCGCCAGGCGGGTTTCAGAGCTTCAGGCTCTTTGTTCTAATCCTCCTTATTTGATTTTTCACAAACATAGAGTGTCCCTTAAATTAAATCCTCTTTTTACCAAAGGTAGCTTCTTCTTTCTGCATTCAACAGTCTCTAGAGCTCCCTGTATTTTTTCCCGAATTCTCCAATAACGCAGAATATATCCTTCATCAGTTGGATGTCCATAGACAACTGCGTTTTTATTTGAACAGAACTGCTCAGACGCGGAAATCAAATCAACTGTTTATGTCCTTTGCAATAAACAGATTGGGTCAACCAGTAGCTAAAACCTCCATAGCCAAATGGATTAAAGATTGCATCTGCTTCATTTATTCTCAGGCTGACAAAGAGCCTCCTTTTCCAGTCAGGGCTCATTCTACCAGGGCAATGGCTACTTCTGTAGCTTTTCACTCCAAATTATCAATAGATGATATTTGTGCTGTGGCTGCCTGGTCTTCTCCGCACACTTTCATTTCTCATTACAAACTAGATGTGGTTTCTCGAGGCAGGGCTTCCTTTGGTTCCACAGTTCTCAGGAGTGTTTTCCAATGAGCCACCCGGGATTTAGGTGCTAGGGACGCTGTCCCATCAGTTATGAATGTAGGCGAGATAGGATCCCATTACATCTTTTAGTTATGTACTTACCATAACTTCGGATGTATGGGATCCATCTCGCCTACATTCATACGACCCACCCTCCTTTCCCCCTTCCATTCGGATTTAGAGGAAATGTAGGTGCATTTGCAGATCTTCTCTTGAAGAACTTTAGTTGGTTGGAATAACTGCTATTTTTCTGTGTTTGCATGTTAGTATGAAAGCGAACAAACAAGATCTGGGGAAGCAGGTGTGGTGCATCCTGGGATAGAGGGTAGCCCAGCCAATAAGAGACTTCGTTCTAGTGTACTAGTTGGCCGAGTCGGAGCCGATGGATCGGCTCTGAACCCATCAGTTATGAATGTAGGCGAGATGGATCCCATACATCCGAAGTTATGGTAAGTACATAACTAAAAGTTAACCAGGAAAGTCTGACTTGGAACAAAAGCCAGTTTTCAGCAGAGCAGGGAGAAACACTCCAGACACATGTCTTTGTAAGATGAGAAGACATGCAGACTCCACACAGGAAGCACCCCAGCCAAGAATCAAACCAGAGAACCTGTAGCTGTCAGGCAATAATGCTACCAGTGCACCACTGCACTATTGACTTTGCCAGCAACAACAAACATACAGAAACCACAGATTTTATAAGGAACAGAACAAATATGATGCAAAAATCTGCAAATTTTTTTACAGATGGTGGTGGGCAGGGAATTCAGGCCCTTACTACCTGCACCCAAGGTACAGGGTTCAAGCCTAATACCCACCACCATTTGTTCTCTCTAGCCAACATTATGTAGCAACTGGGCATTTTACACACACAGATACACACACACACACACCGTTTGTTAGCAGTAACTCCGTTCGTCCTCCATAGATCGAACCAGCGACTCTGTTTGTCCTCCCTAGTTTTCTGTAGCAGCCCACGCAAGCCGTTTCATCATGAGAGTAGGCTGGAGCCTCCAGCCTGCGGGCAATGCAGTCCAGTGACCTTCTGGTCGGTGCGGTCATTACCGCACAGACTTCTGGGCTGGCAGGGCGGAGATAACTCTTCCCTATCCAGACTGCCTAACACACAGCAGTCTGGAGTTCCAAGTACCAGGAACTCCAAGCATGCATGCGTGGAGTTCCGAGACATGTGATTTTGTTCTGTTTTCTTTCTACAGGTGGGGGGACACTTTTTAATTTGTATTATTTTCTTTTTTTTCCTACAGGTGGATGGGCTGCAGTCCTATAGCACGAGCCGGCCCTGGACAGCAGGCCTTGTGGAACTGGGCCCTGTATCTCAGTCCCGAGTTATGTATTAGCACACTCACTTTTTCAGTATGTGGAATTCTAGTCTAGCCTGTATGTAGTAACATACAATGTTAAGTTGTCTATCTCGCCTTCATTCTTGCTGGATGGGTTCAGAGCTGACCTCGGCTCCGACTCGGCCACTCTAAAAGCTCGAGAGTTGGTTCCACCGGCTCGAGGCTCCCCTTATATCCCACAATGCTAGGCGTGAGTTACCTCAGATCTCGTTTGCCGCTACAGCATCGAGGTGTTGGTTTTTCTACCGGCTTGTTGGTAAGTGTATTTCTGTAAAATTAGAATACTTAAAACCCTATATTTTTAAGTTTAACTACTTTTCCCTTAGTTTAGTGGATTTCTACCCCTGTTTTTCGGAAAATCCCGTTTTTTTCCCACAAGAACTTTAAAGTTCTCTCTCAGGCCTTTTGGCCTTTCCCCATTCCCTAGTGGTGTGTGTGTGTGCTGCTCTTAATTAAACTTTTAGTTAATTGTTTTATTTTTGAGCTTTAAAATAAGATTAGTGTAATCAGTGTGTCTGACTGAGTGTGTGTGATTACACTTTCGATGTCTAAAGACACAAAGGTCTCAGGCTTCAAGAAGTGTGATGCGTGCTGTCAGAAAATGTCTCTGACAGACGGTCACACTTCTTGTGTCTACTGCCTGGGGCCTTTGCACCTGCAGGACTCCTGTGCTGTATGCCACGGCTTCAGCCCCAGGGTCCTGCAGGAAAGAAAGAACAAGTTGATCCTAAGGGGTCTACTTAAGCCTGAGGATTCCCTTTCTGTCTCTGGGAAGCCCTCTAAGGCTTCTAGGTCCTCGGCTCCAGCTACTGAGCCGAGACCTAAAGCTACAAAACCTATGTCTGCATCGGCTCCGGCTGGAGCCGATGAGTCTACAGCTTCTGTGGTTCCAACGGCTCCGGCTGGAGCCGAGGTAGTAGAAATTCCCTTGTCGGCTCCGACCAGATCTTCGGAGCCGACATCTAGGAAGAGATCTAGGTCACCATCCCTTGGCTCTGTTCATTCGGCTCCAGCATCTCCTCTGCTGTCTGAACGGAGCCATAAATCTCACTCTTCTAGGTCATCGAGGCTGTCGGATCATGACCTTCAGAGGGTAGTGAGTCGACTTCTTAAGTCCGAGGCACTGGCCCAAATGCTTCAGAGCCCGACTCATCAGTCGATGCCTGCCCCTGTCCATCAATATGTTCCTCCTCCAACTCCGTTGAGCTCGGAGCCGGGCGCTGGAACCGAGACTGTGGTAGCGTCGGAGCCGATACAGATGTCTTCGGCTCCGTCGCCGGCTCCGATTTCTTCTTCGAAGAATCTCGGCGCCCGAACTTCCCTCGTCGGCTCCGAGGGGTGAGTGGCATCGGACCCTTGTCCGACCCGCTCTTCCTCTCGGAGCCGGCGCTGGTGAGTTCGGCTCCGACATCGGCCTCGAGCCATCACTGTCGGTGCCGAGGGAGGTTCTCAGCTTCTCGGAGCGGGGACCTCTGGCTTTGCCTGACAGGGGTGCGTTCGAGGTCATGCGGAGTGTGTTAGAGCCTGGCTCTACTCCACAGTCGGCTCCGTACGCCCCTCCCTCACGGTGCCTCAGGTCAAGTCGACTCACTCCCTCATCCCGGACTGCAGAGAGCCAGCTCCTCAGGAACCCCTGTGGGGATTTCATCCTCTTCGAGGCCTCTCCTGATTTGGCAGAAAAGCACACTCGGAAGAGGAAGTGTGAGAGGAAACACATTGACTCACCTGTGTCCATCACTACTGACACAGATTTAGATGATTCGAGGGTTCCCCGTTCCCCTTCTGAAGATGTCTCTTTGCAGACATTCTCAAATCCACAAACAGAAGGGAAAATGGTCAGCCCTCAACCCAACGGAGAATGAATCTGTGTACCGTGAGGCGTTCGGCTCACGTCCTTCCACCTCCTGGGTGTCTCCCTTGACCCCCTCATGCAGGTGGTAGCTAAAAGGCATGGACGGCTCCTGATTCAGTGGACCCCACTCCCAGGAGACCCTCAAAATTCATAACGCACCAGCAGACAAACAGTTCTTGACAAAAGGAGTCTCTGTGGATGCTATGGTGGTAGCTGCTGCCACTAAGAAGGAACTAGCTGATCCTTCAGTACCTGTCCATCCACCTAACAAGGAATCTAGGTCCATGGACAGGTACGGGAAGCGGATGTTCTCGTCAGCGACATTTGCTATGCATTCGCTGAACTACCTGTGCCATTTTACTCGTCTTCAAAGGGACTTGATTAAAGAAGCGAGTGACATGTTGAAGGACCCTACAGCTGCGGGTTTTCAAGATAAGATGAACACTCAGCTGGCTACCCTTAACTCCATAGCCAACTCCTCCATGCCTCCTTTCTTATGCGGCTGATGGAGCGAGTAGGGCCGCAGGGACGGGTGTGGCCTTACGTAGGCATGCCTGGATGCGGCTATGCAATTTTGGACCCTTCAAGACGTCTTTCACTAATTCCCCGTTTGATGGATCATCTCTCTTTGGTCCTCAAGTGAAAGAAACCTTGACTAGGTGTGAGACTGATGGCAAGACTCTTTCTGCCGTCGGAGTCCGTTTTTCTACTCCTTCTAGGCCTTACCCCAAAGGCCAGAAAAGTGGGAAAATGTGGTTCCGTAAACAATCTCAAGGGACTTCGCCTGACGCACAAAGTCGTTTTTCCCCGCCAGAGGCAGAGGCGGGAATAACAATGGTAGACGTCGCCCTCGAGGCAGGGGGGCTCCGCAGAACCAGGGCAATCGAGAAGCCTTTTCTGATAAGCCCTTTCAGCATCCCTGAGGTGTTGCCCGACTGCCCACCTTCGGAGGCAGTCGGGGGAAGATTGTCACTGTACCCAGAAGCCTGGCTATCCCTGACTCAAGACAAATGGGTACAGTCCGTCATTTCCGAAGGCTATTCTATCCCCTTTCTTCGCATTCCGAACCAATCAAAAAAATCCCTTCCAGATGTTCCACCCGCTCAAAGGATCTAGCGGTTTTGGAAATTTCAAAGCTGCTTGCAAAAAGAGCAATTCAACCAGTTCCAGCAGACCAGCAAGGATCCAGAATCTACTCAAGGTTCTTTTTAGTTCCAAAGAAAACAGGGGACTGGAGACCAATTTTGGATCTCAGTATCTTGAACAGATCAGTCAAGAAAACAAGATTTCGGATGGTCACGCTGCAGTCCATCCTTCCCCTATTGGGAAAAGGAAACTGGATGTGCTCTATAGACCTTCAGGATGCGTACTATCACATAAAAATGAACAGACGCTCCAGAAGATTCCTCCGCTTCAGGCTGGGAACCAGTCATTTTCAATTCAGGGCCCTGCCCTTTGGTCTCACCACTGCCCCGGTGTTTACCAAATGCATGGCAGTGGTAGCTTCTCACCTGAGACGACAAGGATTCCAGGTGTTTCCATATTTGGACGACTGGCTCCTCACAGCTCCCACCAAGCATCTCCTTCTGATGGCCAGGGATTACACCTTTCGCATTTGTCACAGGTTAGGCATTTCAATAAATTGCGAAAAGTCTGTTTTGTCGCCTTGTCGTACTATTACCTTCATAGGCGCAAATCTAGACACAGTAGACATGTCTGCGAGACTAACAGATCAGAGAATAACAGACATACACAAACTGGTCTCACTCCTTTTCAACAACAACAGAATCAAAGCCAGGTTAGTGCTCAAAGTGTTGGGAATTATGGCGGCGGCCATACCTCTGCTTCCATTAGCCAGATTCCACATGCGAATCCTTCAATGGATGCTCTTTACACAATGGTCATACCAGCAACTTCCAATGTCCCACACCATTATGATCACGCAGGCGTGCAGAAATCATCTCATGTGGTGGAGGTCTTCCCCTCAGTTCTTGTTGGGAAGACCCTTTGTTCCACCCCCTCCAGTTGCTACTCTGACAACGGACGCCTCCCTGATCGGGTGGGGGGGGCATTATCAGGGCAGGACGGTCCAGGGCACATGGCAACCAAACGAATGCCACTTGCACATAAATGTTCTGGAGATGAGAGCAGTGCTTTTAGCGTTGCAAGCCCTTCAAGACTCTCTTCCTTTGGGAACGATTGCAATCCAGACAGACAATATGTCTGTAGTGTGGTACATCAACAAACAAGGCGGAACCAGGTCCTACCCCCTGTGTCGAGAAGCACTCAGATTGTGGCAATGGGCGATTTCTTCTCAGCGGTTTCTGATAGCAACGCACATCCCGGAAGTCCAATCAAATTGCGGACAAGTTGAGCAGAGCTATCCTCATGCCTCACGAGTGGTCTCTGAAAGACTCTGTTGTGAGAGAAATTTTCTCAAGTGGGGTCAGCCTTGCTGCGATCTTTTGCTACTCCCCAAAACAGCAAGTGCAGAGATTATTTCACTCTATTCCCTTTACCAGGCCAACCCAGCAGAGACGCTCTAGTCCAAGTTTGGCCCGGGACTTCTGTATGCATTTCCTCCCTTCCCACTAATCTCTCAAGTGATACAGAAAGCTATCGCTCAGAAGGCCTCATTGATCCTCATTGCTCCTTACTGGCCTCGACAGGTGTGGTTCCCCTTTCTACATCAATTTCTATTGAAGCGACCTTGGCATATGGACCTGGTTCCAGATCTTTTGATCCATCAGTCGGGTCAGTTACATCGCCTCCCCCCCTCTCTGAACCTCACTGCTTGGTTCCTCCAGTTCCAACCTTAGCCAAGCTTCCTCAATTATCTCACTCCGTTCGAGATATTTTGATAGCTTCCCATAAATCTTCCACTGAAGATTTATTTGAGTAAGTGGAAACGCTTCACATATTGGGCTCAAGGAAGGGACATAGATCCTTTCACTGCTTCCATCCAAATAGTCCTTGATTTTCTAGCTGAACTCTTCCATGCAGGTTCATCTCCCTCTACTCTTAAAGTTCAATTGGCAGCTATTTCTAACTTTCATGTGGGTATTTCTGAGTCTGCCTTAATGTCCCACAAGCTTTGCAAAGCCTTTTTGAAAGGAGTTTTTCTTCTCAGACCTCCTATAAGAAATCCTCCTTCTCCTTGGGACCTAAATTTAGTTCTTACTTCTTTGATTCTTCCCCCTTTCGAACCTGCAGCCTCCTGTTCTTTAAAATTGCTATCATGGAAGACTCTCTTTCTGGTAGCTATTACTTCAGCTAGAAGAGTTTCAGAACTTCAAGCACTCAGCTGTCGACCTCCTTATCTATTGTTTCATAAGGACAGGGTATCCTTACGAACGAACCCATCCTTTTTGCCTAAGGTAGTCTCGACGTCAAATCTAAATCAAAGCATTGACCTCCCTGTCTTTTTCCAGAATATTCCAATAGGTCGGAACAAAAATTACACTGGCTAGATGTTCATCGTCAGTTGAGGTACTATTTGGATAGAACAAAACAATTCAGAAAATCTGACCAGCTGTTTGTCTCCTATGCAGAAGGCAGAAAGGGACTTTCAGTTTCAAAGGTATCATTATCTAGATGGCTAACATCTCTGATTTCCCTTGTATATGAAATTAGACACCAAAAGCTGCCTAATAAACCTAAGGCCCATTCCACCAGAGCTTTGGCTACTTCTTTAGCCTTCCAAGACAGACTGCCTATTGACACCATTTGTGCAGCAGCTACTTGGGCTACTCCTCACACTTTCATTTCTCATTATAAGTTGGATTTAGCTTCTAGGCATAGAGCTAACTTTGGTTCCACTGTTCTCAGGAGTCTGTTCCGTTAGGCCACCCGGGACAAGGTGCTAGGGACGCGGTCTTATCCAGCAAGAATGAAGGCGAGATAGACAACTTAACATATAGAAGTTATGTTCTTACCATAACGTTCCATGTTAGTTGTCTTCTTCTCGCCTTCTTCTTGCGTCCCACCCTCCTGCTCCCTGGCCTGGACAGACCTAGAGGAGTTGTGATTGTGACCTCTCTTTCTACCACCTCTTTTATTAGGCATATGCTGTTGTGCATATTTCCTGGATGAGGATATAGGTCACCCTTCTTTCTCCCTGGTTAGAGGTGGACTTTGTTTATAGTTATTCTCATACTATTATAAGCTGGGGTTAGCTTACAAACGAGATCTGAGGTAACTCACGCCTAGCATTGTGGGATATAAGGGGAGCCTCGAGCCGGTGGAACCAACTCTCGAGCTTTTAGAGTGGCCGAGTCGGAGCCGAGGTCGGCTCCGAACCCATCCAGCAAGAAGAAGGCGAGAAGAAGACAACTAACATGGAACGTTATGGTAAGAACATAACTTCTATTTCTGCCTTATTATTTGAAACAGTTTTGTTATTTTTACTTCTTGTGTAAAAGTAACACAGTAAAGACTATTCTGGGTATGAGCTGCATTCTACCATCCTGAGTGGAAGTTGTACACTCAAATATAGTAAAAACTAAGTACTCACTAATATGAACTCCTCCCCGCTTACCAAACTAGAATCTACCTATCACAAGATAGTCAGATTTGCAATTCAGCATATAAATCTCAACACTGTCTCTCCCTAACATACCTGAACTGGCTCGAACTACCTGACCTGCTTCTCCAATCTCGGCTCCAAATTATACACTGCATTCTATATCAACCAGCTTTCTGTCCATCTCTATTGTCTCTCAGCTCCCACTTTTCTCCTACCAGACATCTCCGAAGTGCAACTCAAGACGTATTAAAGGTTCGCAAAACAAAATCTAAGACTGGCTGCAACTTATATAGCTACCACCCCTCTATTGCATGGAACAAACTCCCACTGCAAATAAGGAACTCTATGCACCCCAAACAATTTAAACGAGCTACCAAAGACTACTTTAAAACACACTGGACCTGTCACTGTTCACACTCTCCCTGACCACAACCAGCCCACTTAGTAATGTTTAACTAATACTTGGCATGAACAACTTGCTTCCTATACTATCTATGAAACTCCTAAACTTAAACTATACTCTGCCCTTTGAATTTCAGATTAGCACATGTATGTCAAACCACAACTATTTACTTCCCATGCTTTAACTGTTACTCATCCTGTTTGAGTATAGTATTGTATAATTTGACAATTTCTGTATTGAGGATTGTAGCCTCTTAAAATATTTCTTGTGTTGTTCTAATGTTGAATGTCTTTATTGCTATTGGAATGATTTATATGTACATCTTGGAGCTTTTCTCCCTGGGCCTCCACTGAAAAAGGGCTTGAGCTCAGTCGGACACTCCCGGTCAACAAATGTAAAATAAAATAAATTATCAAACTTAGCAGCCTGATACTTTCTGGTGGGCACTTAGTCTATTGGTGGAGACTCTTTGTACAAAGTTATATCTCAGAAACAGTTTGACTTTTTTTTTTTAGATTATAGATTAGGATATTTAGTTGCAAACTATAGTTATATTGTGCTTTCAGGTCAGAGGCAAGAGAAAAGCTGCATGTTTATTTCTGTGTGCCATGTCACAATTCCCAGTAGTGCTTTAATTTCTTTTCTGTAATAACCTTTCACATGCTGGAAAACATAAGTTTTGGGAATAAAGAAATTGTGTTTTTAAGTCTTATAGATATATCTATGATTTTATGAATTTACATATTTGCCTCTGTGAGGAAAAGCAAAAATGTGCTTGCATGTTATGCTGTGGAGGCTCTGAAATTATTATTTCAAACTAACAACTTGAAAACTAAAACATGGGTTATGCCTTCTTTCTGTTTATACAAATATGACAGTTAAAATTTCAGCTTCGAACACACACACGCACTCAGTGGAATATACTTCTTCTGTGAGGGTATACCATAGGTTCATAAGTAGTTATTAGGCTATCTGCCCAAGGGCATTTATAAGCCTAGCCAGAGTATGTTGGATTTCGCCGCCCCATTGATTAATTAACTGATCCTCTGTCAAGCAGAGCCAATGAAGTGATCCCGGGGTGTATTTTCTGTTACCCGGGCTGTATTTTCTGTTACCCATCCACTCATCAAGGTTTCTCTTGAAGAGTGTTAGTGAGGGGCTCTGCCTAATGTAGTTTGGAATTTTGCTCCAATGCATGAGAAGTCTCTTTGACAGAAATCTATCCCTCCAGCATGTTCCATTTATTGTTGTGGCGGCTTACTAGAGCGCGTGGGTTGAGTGACTTGGATTTCTTTAGGTGAAGCATGTCCATAAATTCTGAGTTGGACATGGCTTTGTAAGTCAGGCAGAGTAAACGATATGCCACTGAGTACAGCCAGAGTTTTTTCAGTCAGGCTGCATAGGACATATGTTTGAGGCCAGTAATCCTCTTAGTGAGGTACCTTTGTGGTCTCTCCAGCTGTTGGAAGTGCCTTGTGAGGTACATTCCAAATGGGGCATTGTACTCTATGATGGGTCTGATGAGTGACGAATAGAGGGACTCTATAACCTCTTTATTTCTAGATGCAAACCCTTTAGTAATTAGATGGGCCACATAGAAGGATTTCCTAACTACTTTGGCAATATGATTGTCAAAGGAGAGATTACTATCTACCTGGGTCCCCAGATCTCTTATTACCTCTTTTGTATTAAGGGGTATTAATTAATTAATTGTATTAATTCTGTAATTATACCACTTTTTACTGTGGCTGTTTTTTTTTCACAGTCATGTACTTCAGCTTATTGCTCTCATTGACCTACATTAACACCCTCATTAGCCATATCCGTGAATGTTTAACAGTGATCCTATAACTGCTTTGTGCTTTAACCTATAGCATTCCTCATCAGCTCTGTCCTACAAGATAACCACTTTTGAAGTTTCATTGTAAGGAAAGCGAAAAAACAAAGGCCTCCGTGATGTATTTCATGTTGTTTCTTAAGGACAGATGTACAGCCCCTTAACAAGCCATATCAGTAATCATTCAGCATTAATCAGTTAAGTGCCTTGTGCTTTCACAGACACGTCTCCTTACCACATATCCCCAAACGATAGCAAATTTTCTGTATACCTCTGATGTTAGATTTTGAGGAAAGTATAAGAAATAATTTCCGCAGCAGTGTACTTCACCTTGTTACTCATAGTCACACATTTTTCATTCCTGACAAGACAGATCAACAGTTATTCAGCAGTGATTGTGTAACTGCCTTGTACTTTGACATGGACATTATCATCATGCCTATTTGCACCGTTCTTCAAAAGATAGTCACCTTTTGTGCACAGCTGTAAGGTGACAGTGAGTTAAGTAATCATAGTAGTGTGTTGTAAATTATATATTTATTTGTGCGTGTTCATATGTAGGTTCATAGGTGTGTACTAGGCTAATGGCCCTGGAGCCTTTACAAGCCTAGCCCATAGGATTACCCTGGCATCATGCCACCCGACCTTAACTCCCAGTGCCTCTGTCAAGTAGAGCCACTGGAGTCAGCTCCAGGGTGAATTTTCTATTTCCCATCCACTCATCTAGATTTCTCTTGAAGAGGGCCAGTGAGGTGCTCTGTTTGACATGTATGGGAAGTCTATTCCATAGCATGGGCAGTCTCTGGGTTATGAATCTGTCCCTCCACCTTTTTCTGTTGATTATGGTAATGAGGCTGAGACCTCTGGAGCGTGTGGTGCGGAGGGATTGGCATTTCTTTAGATATAGCATTTCTAACAGAGCTGGGTCCGACATGGCTTAAGTCAAGCAGAGATCGCCTCTAAGTAGGCGATATGAGACAGAGAGTAGTTGGAGTTTTTTGAGTCTGTCCATGTAGGACAAGTGTTTAAAGCCTAGGATCCTCTTTGTGAAGTACTTTTGCGGCCTTTCCAGTTGTTGTAGGTGTCTAGTGAGGTACATGCCAAATGGGGCATTGTATTCGATGATTGGCCTAATGAGGGGAGAGTAGAGGGAGACAATGACCTCTTTCTTCTTGGATGCAAAACCCCTAGTAATGAGATGTGCCACACAGAGGGACTTTTTGACCACAGTGGCAATGTGGTGGTCAAAAGGGAGGTTTGTGTCAACCTGTGTTCCCAGATCTCTTATAATGCCTTCTGCGTTCAGTGGACTACCATTTATGTAGTAATTCATGGGAACCAGGTTTTTTCCAAAGGGGATGACGACACATTTTTTGACATTGAGCTTAAGGCCATGGTTCTGACACCAGTTGTTGGTCTTGGTGAGGCCTTTCTGTAGGATGTCAACATCACTTGGGGAGTTAGTAATAGCTCCCAAATTGCAGTTGTCTGCAAACTTGGTCAGCCAGAGTCCCTTCGTGTTGGCCTGGACTTAAGAGAAGTAGATACCAAACAGGAGAGGACCCAACCTGTGGGATCCACTTGTGACTGGTCGGCAGTCTGACTTGGAGTCAGCTACTTTCACACTTTGGTTTCTATCTGTAAGCCAGTTTGCAACCCACCTAGTGATATAGGGGATGATGCCTAGCTTAGTGAGTTTTTCTATGATTCCTGAGTGCGGAATGGTATCAAAGGCTTTGGCCAGATCAAGGTAGGCTGTATGAACCACCTTGCCTTCATCCACAAATGTATATTGGTGTCTAATATGTTTTGAAATGAGCTTGTGTACTTCCCCTTGACAAGCCAGATCAGTAATCATTCGGTCATCAGGTAACTGCACTGTGCTTTTGCATGCAGCCTGACTCCGTCAGAAAAAGATAGTCACCTTTTGTGTTAGATTGTGAGAAAAATGAAGGAAAATTAGCCGCAGTAATTTATCTAACCTTGTTGCTGTAGCCTCCTGCCCATTGCAGTCACCATAAGGGAAAAAAATTAATAGAATGCTGCTTTGGGTAGAGTATACATTTAACACTGGCCAAAAATATTTGGTTGCTTGCCAGGAATTAAGAAAAATAAAGTATTGGCAAGAAATTTTCATTATAGCCTTGTTGTTGTCTTTTGGCTTTTCCCAGTTAGGGGTCGGCACAGCGGGACTCACATCCGCTAATGATTGGCAGTAGATTTTAACGAATGCCGAGGTGCCAGCTCGACATTCAACCTTCAACGAAGGCACGCCCATTTACGCATGTCTTTCGAACTCCCACCCAACCGCGGGGAGGACATGCAGACTCCACACACAAGGCACTCCTTGCCACTCCAGCCGAGAATCGAATGTGAGAACCTCTTGCTGTGAGGCAACGACGCTACCGCTGCACCACCACGGCAGATAAGTAGAATTCCCTTCTACTTCTGCTGCTTTCTCAATCATGGAGATGGGTAAGGTCACTGTGTCATGAAATGGTATAAGTTGATTCAGGCACCTAAAGGGAAATTGGCTAGGCTTAAAATGGCCTGCAAGGGTAGGCTGGCACTCACCTGCGAGTATCTAAACCCACCATTGCATTTTAGGCTTGCTACTAACAGTCTTCTTAAGAGAGTGGCATAGTTCCTAGCTGTGTGGCATTAATTCAGAAGTTTTTTTTTTTCATTGCAGCACTGCAGCTTAGAACTTCCAATTTCAAAATGAATGGCTGGTTGTTTTGAGTTTGCTGGACCACAGAGAAAACTCTGTGGTGCTGAATTGTGACTTTTAACCTGTGAGGTGGACAAGCTTGTGATCAAGAAATGAAAGACACAGAAATAGCAGTGAGGTATCTGCATACTTCAGGAAACAGAATATGAAACTGATGGTATATGTGTTTTAATAGAGTTGCTTAGTACTAGGATATTTGGGTACATGTTGCTAATTGCATCAGTAGTCATTTCAGTTTTGTCTTTTTCAGAGGGGAGCACAGAGGCTTCTTTTGGCTTTGCTTGAATGTGTTGGTATGCCTTAAAAGATGGTGCCTGTACATGTTACTTTTTGTCATGGAGAAGGGGATGAGCCAAGCTGAAAAACAACCATCTGTATCTCCACTAAATATTGCTGCAGTGGAGATAAGCAGAGAACATGACAGAGTCAAAGTCAGAAGTGGAACAGTGGTGGGGTTTGTGCTCGTACATGCAGGTTTGTACCTTATATGTTTTTTTTTTTTTTTCATTCTTTTGCATGATTGTAACACAATATCTTTATATGCATATGTGATAAAACTATTGCGATGTCTGTTTAGTAAAGATTAAACGACAGTGTCTGTATTTGATTTGATAATGTATTTTAACTGTTGCAGTTGTTAAAAATGTGTACTGATATTTCCAGATTTTCTGCCTTGGAATAGCAGTTTTGACATGGAGTATTTCCAAACTGACTTAGGTCTCCTTCAACCAATAAAAGCACCAACAAGATCAAACATCAGATACTTTTAAAACACTGCACATTTGATCTTATTATTACAGAACTACCAACCTACATCTCCAACATAAATATTCTGCCTCTATCACTTAGCAACCACTGCCCAGTCACTTTTTATCAACCATCGTGCAAAACTACCACTAATATTAAGTCTTAAGAAACCAATCTGTCATGAATGTTGACAAACAATTTTTTCATTGCCTACAAATGGAACCATATACTGTTCTTAGAGTATCCTAATTCAGCTGTATGCCTAAATAACTTTCTGCTCCATCTGCAAGACAAATTCTACCTGCTTAACCACAAGTTTTGTAAACACACCAAAACTGAATGACTGTCCACCATACTCAAACCTGTTCTCGCAGGGATGATGCTTGGCAAAAATATAAACAAACCCCCTACAACTGATAGCAGCACCTCCTATTATAGCCTTATGTACAAACCAAGAAGTCCATCTGAAGACACAGAAGAAATGTACAAACAGACCAATTACTCTGTCACACTTTTAGAATAAGGTAACATTTTTACAGGAAGAAAACCTCTTGGAGAAAACCAACCCAAAATATACCACTCTCTTTTATCCATTGTCCATCCTCTCAGGGTTGAGTGGTTAGCATAATGGTTAAGGTGTTTATCTTCCAAACACAAGGTGCTGGGTTTGAGTCTCGTAAGGGGGTAATTGGCTAGGCTTAAAATGGCCCACACTCTGTTAGCCTAGTACTAATCTGTGAACCTGTGAACTCTGAGCAAACTTGTAGAAAAGGTCATCTGCAGCCAACACTTTTTCTGTCTGTATAGTCAGCCACCTGCTGTCTTCCAAACAGCATGGATTATGGCTTGGACAAAGCACTTTGGTCCCTAACTGATGACATCCTGCAAGGCACTGATAGATGTCTCCTTGCAGGTGCCCTATTTATAGATCTGACAAAGGCATTTGACTTCGTCACCCACAATCTTCTCCAAAACAAACTTACTGAAATTGGTATCAGTCCAGATACCATTTTGCTGATTTAAAAACTTTCTCACTGGCAGATACTCTAGAGAATGTCTTCCATATAAAGGATTGATAGTCTGCACCTGTTATCAAAGGTGCATCACAAAACTCCATTCTTGCACCTCTCATCTTTGGCTTATTCATTAACAAACTTCCTTTTGATCTCTCCCAACTCCCACTTTTCCTCTATACTAATGACTTAGTAATTTACTGATAAGGTCACGCAACCTAAAACTCAACCCCAACTCCAGTCTGAGCTCCTGCATTGGCTCATAAACTACTTCTCGACCCCTACGAGACCAAAACTATGCTTTTCAGAGCTCTGCAGAAAATTCACCAAGCACCTGACTGTTTATCTTAGACTTACAGAACCATTCCACAGAAACAGCCCCTGCCTTCAAATACCAGTCTCTAAATTTCCTTTTTCACATAGAGTGAGAGCAAAAATAAGTTCCTCCTCTTCTAGGCCAAAAAGATTCTCATTTCATTCCAACCAACCAGAGCAGCCATCAGCAATGGCGTTCCCCTTTCTTGGCTTGAATATGGATTTTTCTTGAAAAATACCACCACTATTCAGACAGTCACTAATTGCATCTGCTGATTCATTACAAACTCATTTGTTCCTGGGCATACCATAGATAAAAAGCGAAAATGGCTACCAATAAAACAAAGATCTAACCTACTGTTCGGGTCTCAACTCTGCAAACTACTCCAACTCCAGGCTTTTACTGCCCTTGTATCTTAACTGCATGAAAAAAAAAACACCTCATACAATCTGAGATGCTGCTCACAAAGCCATGCCAACTCTTATTACCCCTTGAACCAAACTCTTCAACACTGCACATGAATTCTCCACTCAGACTTCTATTGTTTGGCAGCCTCTTCCCATCAGCCTAAAAGAAGTCAACACTTGCGATAAATGTAGAATGTAACTTGTAAAGCAATTCTTCATCCAAGTCAGATGCACCTGCTTTAATACAGGACACATTGCCTACCACGATATCTCTGTCTTCTTTCCACATATCTTTTTCACTTTCAAATATGCTGAAGGTTGACCCACTTTAGAAACTAAGGTGTATACTGTACATTACACTCTGCTTTTTCACTAACTTGTACAAGTTTTCTGAAGAACTAGTCCAAACTGCTCCGTCATTGATTATATTTCAATTTTTTTTTTTGTGAAATGTTTTGTACTTCACCTAGACTGAGCTTTGAAATTTGTCAGTATTGATCAGTGCACTACACAGTAAATAAATTAAAATAAAATAAATGCGTTTTGCTTGCTTCAAACATTTCAATAAACCCTTCAGCCTATTGACTGAGAAAGCTTAATGCTGGTACTCCACACACTAGCCTCCCCAATCTTCAAGGAAATACTACCATTCTGATGTAACCTGCATATTGCTATCATCTTAATATACTGTACCTGTCAAACAAACCTTATGATGTACACAGCTTTACAGTTTGTACGCTAAAGAATGATGCCCTTTACACCTGCATTTTGATGTGACTTTCTTTTGAGAAAATTTATTTATTTTGTTTATGCTTTGTTGACTAGGGTACGGCCACTAGGACTGTGACCTTTTTGTAGGGCAGACCTGAGGTGGTATTCATACTGACTAAGGGAAATTTGGCCAAGGCACTAGAGAACTTCCCTTACTCTTTTCAAGCACTAGGTAGCACCAGAGTGTTGCCATTAGTTCTTGGAGAATTCCAAGATGGAGAAAGGAGTAAACATTGTTGCTAGAGAATTTTGGAGAGAGAATCTGAGAGAGAGATGAAATCCTAGTTACAAAGTTGGAGAGTGGAGGTCTGGATATGGAGATATTGGAGAATTAAATGAAGGAAGGCGAACCAGATGAAAGAGTATGCTTGCTGGAGTACTGTGATGGATTGAATGCTACATAAGCAGTGTGATAATGGAAGTTGTTAATATGCTAGAGAAGCAGATTACAGAGGCTGAAAGCACAGAGGCATGTTTGACTGATGGGAAAATCACTTTTAAAAATATCTCTGCAACTGGCTGCTGTGGATGATGTAAATTAAACAAAGGAAAAAATATGTAAGTGTTGTACATCAAGGAATAAGGAAATGTGTACAAAGTGAAGAGAAGTGTTTGACAGGAGCAGAAAGGCAGCATCTTCAGGAAAAAAAGACTGGTTGTAAGAATAAGAAGTAAAACAGTGCTTTGATTGATAGGCATGACATTATGGACAATATTATATTGCCATTAGGATTTTCTTTAAGGGACATAAGAGCTTTGATACATTTGCGATCAGAAGACTTCTGTGAAATAAGTTTTGAATCATTTTCAGGTACATAAAAGTTTGTAGATGAACCATAAATAAATAACATAACACTTTGGAAAGACTTTATTTTTCAAAACTTTGCCTTGTAGTTAAAAAGAAAACTGGCTGAGAAATTCAGAACTTCAGAAATAAAGGAATTTGAACTTACATTTTTAAACAAAAAAGTTGTAATAAAGGACACGAACTGAAGAAACTGTATGATGCCAAATGTATAGACTGGGGATGGAAAGTGTGGGTTACACTGGATATGCATGATGGTTAATTGCAGCATATTTCAAATCTTGTAACAGTGAATGGGAAAAAGAGGAACTGTTATGTATTGGGGCCAACCAAAGGCCTGATTCTGTTGTGGGAAGGTACAAAATGATGATGTGGGCAGTGTGGGGAGTAAGGCCATAACACTAGTTATTGTAAACCCTTTTGTATGAAATGTAATGAGGCTGGTAATTTGTGGTTTGAATGTCCAGTCATGGAAAAAGAAAGGGTACAGAAATTTAAGGGGGGGGGTGCAATATGTTAAAAAATAAATATATATATTGCAGGAAGAAAGTAAAATGGCTGATGTAGGTGAGAAAGGAAATGCTTAGAAGTAGGACTCAGTGTGAAGAAAACAGCAAGGGGAGGAATAATGGCAGATACAAACAGAGAATAAGTATAATGGGGTTGGCAAGTGAAGAAGAGTAAGATGTTTATTCAGAAACTGGAATAACAACATAAGGAAGTTAAATATTTTGGATGGCGGATGAGAAGGAGAAAGGAGAAAGCAAAAAGATGCGGAAAGGGAAAGGAATTATGTGGATATTTTAAACTAAATCTAAGTAGTACAAAAAATGAGATGAGGGGTACTATGGTTGTTGAATGGCTCAAGAAGAAAAAGACTGGTGTGTTCTTTTTGCTGTATACAAAATGTGTTGCACAAGAAAATGAAAAAAAAAATGAAGTTGTATGGGGAAAAGATATATGGTCAGTTTCTTTTGAAGTTCTTGGACAGAACGAAAGCACTCAAACAATATTTATTCACAAAATTCCTTTTGTGTAAATTGTATACCCGGAGACCACCTTTTCCAGTGTTATCCTATACTTGGTTTTAGTTCAGCTAGTAATGTTTTAGCCATCTGGTTTGGATATACATTCAGTGGGATATTAAATGTATTCTGGGTAAGGGTTGTTAATAAAAGAAGATTAAGTAAAAATCTTGGATGTGGTGATTGTGATATCGGAAAGGGTGATGATATGTGACTTGAGAAAAAATAGAATTTATGTGAGGGTAATGGCAATAAATGCCTATACAAATATGTTGGAACAAAATATTTGAAGAACTAAAATAAAAATGTCATTAGTAATGACTGGGGGACATTTAGTTGTAAGGTAAGAAAAGAAAAAGGCAAAATTAAAGCAAGATGTAAAGGTGATAGAAGAAGTGATATGATGTGGAAACCTGAAGCTATGTAAAAATAGAGAGTGGATGTACAAAAGGGGAATTGTTAAAAATGGAGATTGTTTTCAGGTGAAGTAGAAGTAGATTTTTTTTTCAGATTATAGAGCAGTATGGACTGTGTTAGGTGATAATGCAGAAATAAAAGAAGGTAAAAGAATAAAATGGTTAATGGCAGTGTAAGTAAAAAGAATAAAATGGTTAATGGCAGTGTAAGTAAAAAGAAAAAAAAAATGAAAGAATACGGCAGTATTGTATGGAAGGAACGTAAGACAGTGAATATTTTATAAAATTTGGACAGTTATGAGTTGAGATTAAAGAGAAATATAGAAAAACTTATTTGGAAATTAAGAGAATGGTAAACAATATAGTGGAATGTGAAATTATGGTGAAAGATTTTGAGAAATGAATGGAAGAAGGAAGGTAATAGAGTAAGAGAAATTGAAAAGAATTTGTATGAAAGCAATAAAAATTTAAGACCGTATGCAAAAACATTTTAAAAAGGAAGACGGTTTACATTTTTAGGAAAGTTGGTAAAAAGGGGTAGATGGGATAGTAGATAAGAATGGGATAGTAAAATATAAACAAAGTTGTGGAGATCATAGAAACATTTGTAGAAGTAGTGTGTAATAAGGAAGATGTTGAAAGGTGATTCAGAAAGTAATGATTTTTTTCTTTGATAGAGCAAAATATAAATTACAAGAAAGAATTAAATTGAAAGAGGTTATAAAAGAAGGGAATGAAGACTCAACACTAGGCTTGAATGGGTTAAGTTACCAGTATTGTAAGAGGATGAGTGTAAAGAAAAAGACATATTTGTGGAAATATTGAGTAATTTTAGAGGAAGGGAATAGAAGATGAAAAGATGTGTGTTTGGGTGTTTAAATGTATATTGAAGAAAGATGACAAAAAAATATTAAGAACT